>NC_092247.1:8824560-8939560 GCF_036320965.1 Panulirus ornatus | reverse complement strand
GGTACTGTTTGGTGCAGACAGTGCCAGGAAATGATGGGCACCGACAACAATCATACCACAGCCAATGAAGAAAGGCCGACGTACTTCCAATCACATTTGCAGTTGATCATCTTGATTCGTATTGGAACGTTCTCACTTACATTGTTTATATTTCTAGCAGTCGCATATGATTGCGATGGGGTCAACCACACAACCACAGTGCCTCACTGTGAAATGATTCTTTGATAACGAGAGGGAGCGCCTGTACACAACCATCGCTTATTAGAAAGTCGTGATCGACTCTGTTCATACGTTCACACGAGAACGTTCCTTACAAAACTAAAGAAAGGAGAGCACTAGAGCCACATCACTGTCGCCTACATTGGCTCCCTCGGGGACCACTTCCTCGAACTCATAAAGTCTGCGTCTGACATTCACAGGACCGTATTTGATCACGCTATTACTCAGTGGTGAGCATCGAGTGAGAACATGACAAGATACTATACGATGGCGCAACAATTCTCCAATATTCTAACATTTCGTCGAGGCCTTGAGGGTCTTCGGCTCTGAGTACCTATAACACTGCTTTCCCATAAGACCAAGTCACTGTAACACAAAAGGATGACAGCTTATAGTACAAGTCATTATGCTTCATTGAGGAAGCTTTCAGAGATGGTACAAGATATTGATTTCCAGATGGTTGCTTGTGATGGAGACTTAGTGGGTTATTTCAGCATTATAAGGTAAAGGACACTGTGATTTATGTCACAACTCGTTGTGTTATAGTTCGCTATATTACACTATTCTATCTTGTCAGCTGCAACACTGTCTTTAACACCAGACGATCGTGTTCAGCAAGGACAGAGAGAGACAGGAGCCGAATCCAGATAACTGACAGAATCTTTAGCCAGTCTACTGCTCTGTGAAACTACACAAAAATGATATTTCCAGTCTTTCTTCAGTACATTTTTCACTTAGATACTGTTATAGAAGAAGAGAAGTTAGATGTATGGTAGTTATCACGTCTACCTACAGCAGGTACAACCACCCTATATGGTGGAGTCTGGCAGTACGTAAGGGGACCATCAGCCAAGGCTGCACAGAGCTATAATTATGGGTTTGGCAGTGAGCTGTCAGCAGTAACTGTGGGAGGGTAAAATACCTACCTTTCTGGTCGCTTCATCACGATGGTCTTAATAACAAAACAATCACAAGCTTGCCAGCGACAATGTGACTGTTCATAGATGTGTTTCACTTACCTTACTCCCTCATGCTGTCCAGCTTTTCTTCTCTTCATCTACTTGTCCTTCTAATCAGATGTCTTTCAATTTTTTTTCCTCCTATCCATCTCGTTACCTTTCCCTTTCACTCTCTCATTATAACTCCATTTAATTTTCTCCACTCTTCTACATTTCCCCCATCATCTCTATCTGTATACCACGCTCTTAGGCTTATCTCTCCTCCATAATCACAACAAACTAGGGACAGAGAACGAGGCAACATCAGTAAACAAAATACTGACATCAAATAAACAGAGTTATAGCTTCGTACACAGACACACACACACACACACACACACACACACACACACAGAAAAAGTAGATCCTCAGGTATCTTCGAGAAGAGAAAATGAACCAATGGCAGCTTTCTTATCAAAGAGGGATCGAGTATGCAAATGTATCAGGTGGGATACTGGCGATACCCTTGATAATACCCGGACGATTACCCTTAGCTGTGCTGGGAGCTTCATCCTATACTCCTTGGGCTGGGAAGATTCCGGCACCACAAGGATAATTGACGCAAATAATCCTCAGCTGAAAACCGTCAGGATCTCGATGATTCAGTACACTCAGACATGCCAAGAGAACCTCGAAGTCTTGGCAGTGGTGAGTGTATGTGTGGAGGCTCAGAACATTCATTATCGAACAAGAGAGTATTGCCGATCATACTTGGTTCGCACAAGAACCAAGTAATGTAAGTTCTCATCAAGCGCTGTTGTATACGTGAGAAAGGCGAGGTTACTTTTGCCGTCCCCTTGGAACAAGGGGTTCGGCTGCGCCTAATCTTAGTAGCACCTATAATCAGGGAAACAAAAGAGGGTTGACTGAGCATTCATGTCGTCTATAGTATCAGGGTGAGCATCGACACGGGGAACATGATGTAAAGCCACCTTCTATAAGAGGGGAGGGGAGCGTTCTGAGAGAGAGAGAGAGAGAGAGAGAGAGAGAGAGAGAGAGAGAGAGAGAGAGAGAGAGAGAGAGAGAGAGAGAGAGAGAGAGAGGCAATTATTCCTGCATATTTTACTCGCCCATTACCCTACCTGATCATAAATTTCGTGGCGCCCGGACGCGAGAATTCAAAAAACGATGTTGGAGCTCAAACACCTTTTGTGTGGAGGCACGAGAGGTCTTGTCTGGCATGGGTGAAAGGATCCCGTGAGGCTACCGCGCACTTGTACTTAACCTCAACTCACGCACAAATCATTGATGCTCTTCTCTGCCTTTCTCTCTTCACGCTAAAGCGGGCGGGAGTTGCTGCTGTGTATTATCACATATTTCCTGGGGAGTGATTTTCGGTGACTTTATATTCCTCGTCGGCAAAAATATAGACAGCGTTAGATACGAGGTTCTTTCTTAGATATAAAGTCAGGATTAAGTGATCTTAAAGGAAATGACGAAGGCTAGCGACATTCTTTTGCACGCGCAAAAAACTGAGAACATTCGAGCCCATAAAAAGCGTCAATAATAATAGCAGAGCTGTCGACTCCACCTTCCCAAATTAAAATTAGTAAACATAAATCACTGATGACGCGCACGGTAACCATCCCATGAGTCCGGGGTAATGCGAGAGAGAGAGAGAGAGAGAGAGAGAGAGAGAGAGAGAGAGAGAGAGAGAGAGAGAGAGAGAGAGAGAGAGAGAGAAAGAGAGAGAGAGAGAGAGAAAGAGAGAGAGAGAGAGAGAGAGAGAGAGAGAGCAATTTTTTCTCTAACTTCATCCACACCACCTCCAACATCCTACTCCACTTACCCAGCCTTCTCTCAACCACACAGCTTCCTCCTTACCTACTAAGTTTTTTTCAATCTTCTCAACCTTCCACATACAGTCGTTAATCCTCTACCTGCCTTCCGTCCTACTCCATCATGGACTTTTAAAACTTAGCCCTCCTTCTTGGTTCGAATGTCTTAGTATCAATTAACCTATACCTATGTGGACTTTAGTTTAGCCTCTCAACTCCACCCTGAAAAACTCCCATATACTTTGCTCAACGCTCATGAAATCTTGACCTCAGACACGCCCTATACGTCCTCTCTAACACACTCAAATCTTCTTCCTTCCACCTTTTCAATTCTCCTTCCCTAAGACACTTGATATATCCATAAACTGCCTCAGTCCGCCTATCACGACACTCTCCTCATACGTATGCAGATATACCGAGCTCTCTTCCCCTATCACTCTCCATATCTGGTGCATCAATTTCATCACTGAAATCCTCCTCTGATAATATTTTCTATCATCCTCAACATGTACTCCATCAACAGCACTTGCACTCTCCTCTCACCGATCTCTAAGTCCCCTTCCACAACGCTCTATATCTCCTTCTTTAACACCCATCACATTTCTGGCTAAATCTGTACCTTTCCCTCCCCTGCATCCTCCGCCACACCTTCTTTGCTGCACCCATTATACATATTCAGCGTCCTCCGCACCTACATCCTCAACATTCTCCAAAGCCCCTCAATCAGTATTTCTACACCTTCCTCTCCTAACAAGCTCTGCACCGCCTCCCTCACCTTCCCTCTATATCCTCTCCCAACTCCCACATTTGCACTCCTAATACTCACCGCACCTCCTCCCACAACTTACTCTGTACTTCCTCGAACATAGGATTTATCCCGGCGTTTCTACCTCAGAAAGTTTTACTCGCTCGTCTCTTCAAAACATGCACACCTTCTCTTTCATGACCCTTACCACCATAGCACTTTGGTTAATGATGGACCTGTGTACTTATTTAGTTTCAGTAAATATCATCTGAGTCGTCATGTCGATGAAGGTTACTAAATTCTAGACAAATTATCTATCTGAAAAGGTATTTAGATCTATCTCTAAGCCTGGCCAAAAGGAGTTAATCACATGTAGATTTCTCGAAGAAAAAGGCATCATAGACAGAAACAGCATCATTGGTTACTCTCAGACGAAAAATTGGAAATTTCAATTGTACAGGACCTCCAAGCCATATATCTGTATCCTGTGAATCGAAGGCCTTATAGAGAATTTTCGTTTCTTCAGCATTTCAAGAGCTTTCTTCTTATCGATTTGTGAATTAGTAAGTGCCACTAAATCTTGCCAGAAGACTGAAAGGTTTTCGCTCCAGTGAGCATAAGCAAGATATCCAAGATATGCAGAAAGGAAGACTAGTAAATTTGAGACTTCTTAAAATGAAGCATGTCTTTCCATATTGGAGATAACTCTACTTGTACTGCAAGAAAAATGTGATGGTAGTACTAGAGCTAATATCAATATACATGTTACTGATATAAAAGAAAAACTCAACTGCTTTTGAAAGTGGGCTTGTGACTAGATGAGAAAAAAGTAGAGGTCTTCTTGCAAATACTGATATCAATAAACCAGTAAACTTCTTATCCAGGAACCAAACCGGAACCAAACCGGGAAAATAAAATTCACTCGAAAACCCTATCAGACGTTCCTGAATCTGTAAAGTTAAAGATAAGTGGGTTTCAGAGTGAGTCGTGTCGTCAAGAGGGTAATAAATTGAACATCTTTATTCTCGTCCGTCAGTCATTTGACACCGTGGTGATAAAGACGCTTGCCCATCCCCCACAATTATGTCATTATCGTCAGTCTGGGATAAAGTGTTATTAATTGGTATTCTGCATTCTCATTACTCCTGGATGTGGAAGCTTCTGCCGACACCAGAGCCTGCTGCTGCTGCTGCTGCTGCTGCTTACTGCTGCAGCGTCGGTGGTGTTACTGTTATTGCTTCTGCTGTTGTTACCTCTATTACAACTGCTGCTACTGCTGCTTATACAGCCTTGTTGATGTTACTGCTAATACTGTTGCTGTCTTGATATTGTTATTGTTGCTGCTGCTTCTGCTTTGTTTGTTTTACTGCTGCTGCTCCGATTTTTGTTGGAGTTACTTGTTATGTTGTCTTATCTATTGTCATTCCTGTCTGTTGCTGCTGCTACTGCTGTTACCTCGATCACTGCTGTTACTAGCGGTACTGTTGCTGTTCATGTTGTCAGTGTTCCCGTTGGTGTATTTATCACGACCATTATTACCTTGTGTCAAGATGTGATTTTTCTCCTTCACTGCCCCACGTCTCCACATTCCTTGGAGGCTGTCCGTGGTGCGTATCGTCAGCTCAGGGCATTACAGGAATCAGCCATCCGAGGAATGGCCGCAGGTAAAACTGAAGTGCTTCTTCTTAATATTTCTTTCTCACGCTGCTGATGATTCTTTAGCTGCCGTTGCTGCTGCTGCTGCCTGCACCTGCTGCTCCTACTCTTGCTGTTAACTATGTCGTCACTACTGCGTTGTGGATGCTTTCTGACTCTGATCAACACAGAGTTCAGAGTCTCCCGCGCTCCCATTGAGTTCGGCCTCACACATACTGTAAGCTCAACTCACCAACCCCATCGACAACCAGGCCTCACAGACTTACGTATCTCCCACACTTCCTTTTGCTCGTCCAGCAGAGGATGTATCATTGGGAGGATGATACATCCTCTGCAGTCAAGCAAAACCACATATACTGCTTGCTGCATCAGGGTCATCATCATCACCCCTGTGCCACCAGGATCACTTCGCCTCCAACCAACAAGGCAGGATCCAGCATCCAGCCACATTAGGATCATATTAAGGCTGAATCCCCAGTCAAGGTTGGGTAGGCGCTTGCCAACTAGATAGGATAGGGAAAGCATCAAACCACCTCCTAAACCACATCAGAACTTAGACACCGTAGAGAACCATGTCAGCACCCTCCATCACATAAGGACCCTACCTGGGCTCAGTCCCAAGAACCTGGACCATACCAGAGTTCAGCTACCAGCCAGCCAGGAATACATTAGCACTCAGCCATCGTCCACGATCAGGTCAGCATCCACCTACCTCCCACGACCATACCACCGTATCATGCTAGCATTCGGCCATCTCCCAGGCCCATACTAACACGCAACCACCTCCCAGGGCTATACTAGCACCCAGCCACCACACAGGACCATACTAACACCTAGCCACCACCCAGGGCCTTACTAGCACCCAGCCATCACCCAGGACCATACTAGCACCCAGCCACATCAAGACCATTACATCAAAACCCAGGCCACCACCTAGGACCCGTACCTACAGGTGGGTCCGGTCTAGCTGGCAAGAAAAATAAAGATGAAAGGATCGGTGATGTGTCCAGATAGAGGAACCAGATTGAATCTTCGGCATGCATAATGTAATCAATAATCAAAATTATACAAGACGGCATGATTCAGCAGAGACGCTATCACTGGCCATGTCTCACTGAGGGAGTGTAGTGGTGAATGGTAGTGGTGGAACGGGAGTGGCGGAGGACAGTGGTGGATAGAGAATGGTGACTGGTAGTGATGTGATGGTTGCCGTAGTGGTAGTTCATGGTGGCAGTGAAGGATTGCTGTGGTGTGGTGATGCATAGAGACAACTGTGGAAGGACGCTTGGAAGCTTTTTATTGGTAGCGGTAGAGGACTGCTATGGATTGTTGAGGTACAAGGTAGTGGTGAGTGGTAGAGAGTGGTGAGGATATAACATTGTGGTAAAGTCAAATGACCAAACCCTAGTGGCTGAGGGGCCTATGGAGGTTACTGGTTGTCACTAGAGTTAACAAGGGAATGACGGACTTTTGATTTGATAGGAGGAGGTAGTTGAGGTTCGCGGTGGGTGATAGTGGTGGCAGAGGACAGTGGGTGAGGAGGAGGAGGAAGCTGATATACAATTGCAAAGGAGAATGACGGCAAATGCAATGTTGACCCAGTGTAGAGAGGTAGAGGTGGTGAAGAGGCAATGGTAGTAGGTAAATGTAATGGTATAGGAGGATAGTGATGGAACAGAGTAGTTGTGATGAGTAGTGATAATGAATGGGCGGTGTGAATGATAATGGTGAAGTGTAGTGGTGGTGTAGTGGGTATTACTGGACGTGGGTTGTTATGATGGAAGTAATGGTGAAGAAAAGTGATGGTGGAGAGGTAGTCGTGATATCAATGTGAAGGTTGTATAGAGTGTAGAGTTGGTGGAGTGTTGTAATGGTAGAGTTTCATCAAACGCATCTTTACTGTATTCATTTCCTTGGCCAAATACTTCTTTCCTGTGTCATTTTCTGTAAGTCTCTCACTCTTAGATGTGAATGTAGAACCGAATCCACAGTAAACGTCCACTCGACACACACACACACACACACACACACACACACACACACACACACAGTCTCATGCTCACTCTCTCTCTCTCATTATACCAGCGATAGATAAATAAAACATCAGGTGTGATTGATTGGCGTCGCTGGGCTCAGAATTTAATTTTATATCAGTCAATTTCACTTCCATAGGAGCTCTTTCTTAGTCCAGACATTATCAGCCATAATTGTAACTGCTATGAATCCTTAATTTGATGTTAGTCTTAATGCAGCCATCCACCCTTCACTGGCATCGTGCTGACAGCATGACAGGACATGGACAGAAGATGCATAATGCTGAGTGTGCAGGAATGGTCTTCGGATCATGCTGGGCTGCTCATCGTAAGATGCCAAGACTGGATAAACACAAATGCACATACATACAAAGTATACATATACATACTGTGTTTGTGTTTGTAAGTGTGTACACAGCAATGAAATACGAACACACTCATCGTAAGAGCTACATTTCCTCTACTGAATGACCGAAAAGAGTAAGTAGATTCAGTACGGACTTGTTGAGTACTTGGCCAACCACTGGTGGAGAACAACACATGGTGTCTCCTTGGTTGTGAAAATTCTGATTAGGTCAGTGATTTTGGACCAACCTCACTCTGCCGTCCTTGTGTTGAGTGAGTGTTTACTATCATTCTCTGACGTCTATTGCGAAAGGGAGTCATCAACGTCAGATTAGGTCAGGTTAGGTTAAAGGGTAGAATAGTTCTGTTTAATTAAGGTTTTGAGATGGCTAATTTTTCAGATGAAGAGCCATATATGAGGAGTGAGAGAGCGTGTACAGCCTGTGAATGATCTTGAACACCCAAAGAAGGTTTTCAGGTTTCTCTCGACTGGTGATTATAACTTAATGATGATGGCTCTAATGACCCAGCCAGTCTGTAGGCCTAAGCTGGAATATCGAACCAGCCAACTGACAACCCGTCAAGTGGACCAAAGTGTGAGTATCTCTCCTTTTCTCATGACAAAAATGAACAACACTATAAAAGATGTCATGCACTCAACCAGTTGGAAAGTTTCTTGACTATAACGTATAATGACGTCGTGTAAATCGACCAATCACAGCACTGCTTCAGCAATGACTACCTGTATATTAGCGACTCACGACTCCAGCGAGCAAATTACAGAGACCTATCACACACCGCTTGCCAATAGTCAACAAATGAACATAATATTCCTTTATTTCTGAACTTAACTTATCTGGATACTGTATCAGACACGGGTTGATAAACACAGTCTCTCGAAGCATCAGAAAGAAAGAAAAAATGCAATACATGACATTTCAGAGACCATGATCTGTGCCTCAAGTCAAAGACACAAAAATCCATGACATGAGGACACAGAACAGCCCAGAGGAGACAGATAACAGCACTGTACATCCTTGTGGTAATAATATCAAGTGTCATACATATCATATTCGAGCATAAGAACACAGAACACACGAGAAGAGACAGATAACAGCACATTATAACCTACAGCATAAAGGTAACGTCATCTGATGACACACTTATCATATGAAAACATAAGAAAAATATAATTATTTTGTACTTTCAGGGCAAACAAATTCGTACACCACGGAACATTAAACTATACATTTCCTGATGGTTTTAATGTCAGGCTTCCAAGTCTAACATTATCTGATAAGTTGCTGACCTTAATTCCTCAAGACAGAAGCTGTATTCAATTTCACAGAAATAGAATATTGACTGCATTAACTGGAAATCTTTTGAAGTTATCTAAAAGATCAAAGAAGTACAATGAACTAATGTAATGAACTAATGTATTTGAGACAATTTCTTTCTTTTTCTATATCAATATTTACAATTGTATGATATCAGTCTTCTAATGCAGGCGCAGACATCTAGTAACTCATAATACTGCTTCCAGCCCACCTCACATCTTTACCTTAAGGAGGAAATGTTCAATGAAACAACCTTCCCCTCATAAACCATGTGAAACATAAAACAATAAACATATCAAACTGTTTTTTACCGATTTATTTCCATTCTATAACTTTCCTTAACATCCCAATTCAGACGATGGTACCTACTTAGGTGTCTTCACGTCTGGACTGAGGAAATGAAAGTCTCGTAACAGCCCCGTCGCTGTAGGAATGAACTGGTCCATTTCTACCTTCCTTGGGCATGATCTAAGAGCAATCCATCTAAACCCCATCTAACGCTGTGGTTAAGTGCCATATATAACTCCGGTTTGGGAGGTTTTCATCACCTTAGTAACACGTTTAATCATATCCAGAATCATATTTGATAGGAACACAAACGTAAACGAGTTAAATTTGCTCTCATTCTTATATATTTTTCTAAACAAACGTTTAACGTAAAATGAAACTAACTTCACGTAGATATGCCTGTACACCATCTATCTACCTCACAGATCCATCACAGCTGCGATGATCTGTGTGTCTATCAACAAACAAAGTCAAGCAGATGATGGACACAATCTCTCTTACTGGACACAGTTACTAATATACACGATCCAAGACAGAAAAAAACACTTCCCCATAATTCTTGAACAAAATATATAAATATATATATATATATATATATATATATATATATATATATATATATATATATATATATATATATATATATATATATATATATATAAGGTCCCATGGTAAAAGTCGTTGCTACTTTTGACAAAAAACAAAGAAATCTGTATTATCCACAACATGTAGCAGCAGCGTCAGTGGTCCTCCATAATGAAGTCTTTCGAGTGGCGCAATGAGGATGTCTCATTTACCAAATACAGGCAAGGTCTATCCCAGCCTTACGCCAGTCCTGTCCCAGCCCTTAATATTGACGTACAACTATTCCAGTCACACCCTGTCCCCGCCTCCAGCCTTGATATTGAGGTAAGATCAACTTATCTTCCTACAGCTGTTCTATGGATGAGGTATGGCTCTCCCCAGCCATGTCTCATCTCTGAGCTCTACGTTAGCCCTGATTGAAAGGCAAGACCCATCTAACACACACCTCAGCAATGATTCCAGCTCTATCATTGCAGTAGAGTCTATCTTATCCTCACTGTCGCCCACACTGAAGTTCTGTTAATGAGTTAAGGTTTCATCCCAACCCTACCTCGGCTCTGCAGCAGGTCTGTTAATAGGGATCAAGTCCAGCCCATCTTCTCCATCCTATTCCTCATCCCCAACTCTGTTAATGGGGAAGGGTCCAGTCCGATCCCCTTCCCACCACACGTAGGTGCTTTTGGTTGAGGTAAAAGTTTCTCATCTTGGGTTAGAAATATCTCATCTGGTAAGTAACGGTGGAACATTAACATGACGATCCTTATCTGCCTTTCATTATAAGGAGGCCAAGTTTCTACGTGTGTCATGGCAACAAGATTAAAGGGACATGATTCGTTAAACAGCACAAGTGACGTTCATTCCACAGGGATTGTATAATGGCGTTCTGACCAAGACTGCTGAATACATGATGTCTCGTTGGTTAAGGTAAATGTATTAACATTATTCTGGCGATTTATGTACACCTATGACAAGCTGATTTCACAGTTATTACGTCAGACAGATAAAACTCACAAAAACATACATGATATATCACTGTGACGTATTAATCTGCTCTGTCTCTACTAGCCTTAAGTGAATACTAACTTTAGCCTTATTAATACATTAAAAGTTACCACCAAATCCTCAGATTAAAGGAGTATGATAATTGATGAAAACAGAATTTCTCTTGCACAAATAAATCCCACTCAGATTGCACATCCTGTTTAGCCTTCATCACTACTTTAAGAACAAATCTTCCTGCCTTTGTGAGAAGAAGGAACAGAAGGCAAGAATAAGACTAAGAGAAATACATGGAAATAAATTAGACTGACCGTCTCTCTCACCTACGCGACCACATAAGGTCTCCCAAGAATATAATGTCTTGTCAGGTGTGGTGCAGCGTAACCCTCCCACCATCATCTTGGTGACCGAAAATTCCTTAAAATTAAAACGATCGATCATATCCATGATTATTCCACCTCTCATTGGCTACCACACGAACGCCCTCCTACCATTCTTTTTTCCCCGCGCGAAAGAGTCGAGAATTTCGCTATGACGGGGCTAGAATATTTCTCAAGGAGCCCTTTGGCTGATGGAGAAGCAGATAACACGAGTTCCTTTGTTTCCAAACTGACAAGTATCCGACGGCTACCTGCGTGATTGACCCATGGATAACGATAATGATAAACAATTGCAGTGTCGGAGACCTAGCTGTCCATGTGGCGGGGGCCATTACAGGTGTGGGTATCGTGATATCATCGGAGAGTTTCAGTCCTATGGGAATACTACGCATGACTTTGTTTTGGTAATGGTGAGAAGCTGCAGATTAAGGTGTTTATATAGGTTTCTGCCGGAGGAGTTCTGCTGCCGGAGGACTCCAACTGCTGGAGGAGCAGACGACAAAAGAAGGTGGAGTCACTAGTGATCCAAGAACGAAATTTCAGCCATCTTTTTTTCACTTCAATTCCTCTGTTTTTGTGACCTATTGAAGTTTCCTTGTCAATAATCGACCATTAATCTGGCTCATAACTTAATTCACTTACCTTGCTGTTCATCAACACAAAAAAAATCTCCTTTTGAAGACGAAGATAATTCCATATCTGATAATTTGGATGTTTATATACCAATCAAAATCGTTAGGAATTTTAGTGAGGGAAATCTGACACATCTCTCAGTTGACTCACCGGACCAATCATCACCCAATAAGTGATACAGATTCATCAACTTACCCTCACTGTGGCATTCAGGAGTAGCCAGAACCTACTACACAATCACCTTTGTCATCTACAACCGGTTTGGCAAAAACAGACAATATTTTCGCATCAGTCAGGCAAACGTAACGTTCGACAGTTGCTCGATGGATGAACCACGTTTTGTTGATCCCTCTGAGACTTGGAATGTCTGTTATATCACAGAAGATGATACATTCTGAAGGGGTTGATTTACAGAGGAACACTCATGTAAGTCCCAGTGACTTAGGTGATGATTCTTGCTGCATTTTCCTTAATGTATCAATCTGAAGTTAAAAGGAGAATGGTTACGTTACTACTAACTACTATAGAGCTTATCTGTCTATATGTCCTCGCTCCTTCTATGTCATGACTAGCCGTAAGCAGAATAGTCATATGATCAAGGTGCACACAAGTCATAAAGGACTCTTGTTTCTACAGTAACATTCTACTGCTCCAGCTGTGGCATAGGTAGCTGTTGAAGACGCGGTGAGTGACACTTCCTTGTTGAACCTCAGGTATGAGTAACTGCAAGTGAAGTAGCGACACTGTTCCGATGCAGCTGAACCACTAGTGACTGTGAGTGAGACGGTGACACCATTCTTCTGCATCTGTGTCCCTCATGAGAAAACGATGAAGCAATGACACGCCACAGCTGCAAGTGTGTCATAAATATGTGTGTGGGGAACTGGAGGCATATTCCTGCTTTACCTTTGTTATAGTTCGTGACAACTGAAGCAATGAAGAACCCCTGTTACACCTGTGGCTGAGGCTTACGAGCGGATCATAGATGCCGTTTCTGCTGCTTCAGTGCTGTAAGGTGACCGTGGGTGAACCAGTGACGCGTTCCATAGGTGAACCTGAGAGACGATCTTGTTGCTGTTGTGCCATAGGTGATCCAGAGACGTGTCTCCTGATGTACTTTTTTTACTCGACGTGTGAGAGGAAACATGTCTACGCTGTTCTTGCAGCGTGAGTGTTCGTGGATAAAACAGCAACGTCTGTCCATCAACTTGTTTCAGTGTGTGTGTCTGCATCACATGAGATGATAACGAATAATCCAACCATTGCTCTTGACTAGACACGAAACTCTAAGAAAATTTCTAAGATTTCTAGATTCCTATTCACTCTCCTCGAGCACCTTGCCTATCACATCACTGGGTAGCTTTAAGACTAAACATTCATCACATACTAATAGGATTAAACTTCCCCGCAACAAGTGGCGCTTATTCGGCTCCACCCACGACCAGAAACACTATGTTCCCTTTTTGAACCCGCAACATAGGTAGATGCGCAATGTCGATGCCTGAAGGCTTGTAGAAATATATTATGGAGAACAGAAGAAAGTAATTATGTCTGATACATATCAGTTTAACGTGTGTGTCGCTGTGCCAGTGTGTTTGTTTGTTAATTCGTCCCAGAGCCTGTAACTCCGGCAGAGATAGTGCAAGGCTGCTTCTACGTCACTGTAAATTGGTGTGGCGTCCAAGATCTAGTTGGTGGCCATGAATGTTTCTATCTGTGTTATCCATACCTGGATGATAACGAAACCCTCCTCCCTCTCTCAGTGTCTCCTCTCTCTCTTTCCATTCTTTTCATAGCTGTTCTTAAAGAAAATAGTTCTCGCCAAAAGAAGTCATGTGACTCCACATCACCACATGAATATGTACCTGGAATCCAACTCGAGTGCTGTGTTATGATCTTGTTTGATTAGCTTTGGAGAAACAGGACATCTAACTCCGTGAACATTAATCCTGTGGGTTGTGTTATTATAATGAGGGAACAGATGATCGAGATAATCATGTGTGTATTGTAGGTTACTGAAGTTAAGAGACACTAGGACAATAGAGAGAGGAAATTACTAAGTTCCCTTTTCAAATTTTTGTATCTCATTTGCCTAAAATCCGTTCCAGGAGTAGGATAAACTTTACGGTCATTATACATATTCACTTAATTATTTAATTGCAGGCGATATTAGCATATCAATGCGGCGACTCAGCTACAAAATTCGGGCTGGCCATTACTCATGTGGCTTTTGTTTTAAGGGTACAATTTCCAGAGGTCCGAGCCGTGTGCCGGGCCTACATGAAGCTCTCTCGTCGTCGCCAGCCCAACCCAGCCCAGCGTGCAGCCGAGTATGCAAACAGCTGCGTGATATACGCGCTGAATTATCTTAATATAAGGGCAGCAAGGCCGCCTATTCTTCGGGAATCACTCATGCTAAAGTAGTGGTTGTTGGAGAATTGTGACCATTACGGCTTTTGCACTGAGCGCCGCGCCCCCGTAGATGACGGACGGAATTACCATTTTACAAGATCATAATCTCGCTAAAGAATAGGTTGCCATGAGAGAGAGCGCCAATTAAAATAACAGTATAACAAATAAAACTGTCGTACCGACTTTGGTCCGAGCATGCGAATGGCGATGTACGGCGAGCCATGACCATCACCTTGTTTACATTATGGCGCCGGCATCGTGGGACTGAACACAGGAACGCGGGAACGCTGCATGGACACGAGACCAGTGGAACTGGTGGGAAACTCATTATTTTTCTATCTTTTTGTATGGGAAGTTCACTTCAACCTGCCTGTGTAAATGCACGGAATAAAACCACATAAGAATACGAGTAAAACCAAGCACAGGAACACATACATTGCTTACGTAGGTTGATAGAGAAAATACATATACATATCCATTTAAAAGTTACATTACAGAGAGAGAGAGAGAGAGAGAGAGAGAGAGAGAGAGAGAGAGAGAGAGAGAGAGAGAGAGAGAGATAGAAGAATTTTGTTTCTAAGAATTCCCGAAAACCCACGACAATAAACCCATACATCACGGAACACAGGGACCACAAGGGAGCTTTCCCGCACCGACACCACCATCAAGATGGAGGGAAATGCCTGGAATATTATGGTCCTGGGGAACAGCGTAACGCGACACCGGAACATGACCAGGGGAATGTCGGAATGGGCCGGAGAATAGGAATACAGACAGATAAACGACGTGAAGTTGAGAGGAACACCAGCGGGTAAAACTAGTCTTAGCGTCGCATGCTGTGGGAGGGGACACACTCTGGGAGGAGAGACATATATGCTCCAGGGGGAGAGACGCTTGCAAGGTAGTTGTTGAAGAGACACTCCCAGGACAAGCTCGGGAGAGATGATTGTGAGAACCCCAGGAGAGAGTGAGTTAAAGGATGTTTAGAAGAGAGACACCTAATGGACAGATTTATAAAACTGATCCCTGTAAAATAGACAGTAAGAGACATATGTATGAAAATTGTACTTACAATTAGATGTTGATGCGCTGAATACATAGCAATTGTACGATGAATTAGAGAAAAAAATGCTTGCCACAGAGATGACTGTAAAAGAGATGTTTCTGCTGTAGGAAGGGACAGGTTTACGTATGAAAAAGCTAGGACTGTTGTTAGAGATGATTGTGGCAGATGATAACGTAGGAAAAACGTATCTGTTAGAAAGTTATTAGGGTTAAAGAAACATCCATCTAAGATGAGCTTACGAGAGAGATATTCATTCGAGTGGTGAAAGACATTCTCTTAAGACACATAAGTAAGAGAGACAAACCAGGAAGAGTAGGAAAGAGGCTCAGATCTACGGAACCCTTTTTAGAAGCATCAGATCCGAATTCATAAAAGAAAAAAAAGTAATACCCTGAACCCCAGCGTTCCTTCCTCTGACACAGAGAATCTGAAACGCAGAGCAAACCACAGTAATATTGACGTCTTGCGTGGATTTATTGCAGGCACGGCTGTCTCTACTCTGTACTTAGCGTTGCCAAAGGAACGTCCTGGCAATATACGAAGCAGATAAAACTAGATTTATACCAGTGCCCGATGCATAATACGATAATTACTAATAAACCACTCGCAGCTGTTTAAGGTATAACGCTCCGATGGCTGGGCCACAGGGATGAACAATAATCAAGGGATGGCGTTCGAGGGGTAGACCGGTGTGGTGGCCCTCGCCCACGTGGGAAAAATGAAAGAAAAAAAAACACTCGAAAATAAATTTGATTCGAATTCCTTTTACGTAGAGGACCAGTCAAGGACCCCATCCAACCTTTTGTGAATTTATTCATTTCACCCCAGAATTAAGGCATGGCAGAGCATGACTGTATTTCATGGGGGTACGTTGTAATTAATCGACCATTTCTCACGGAATGTGAGGGGCCGCGTGATTGGTGAAGGGATGGGCTGGGCACGGACTGTGATGCTGCAGACGGGGGAGGACGCGAAGGCTAGGGGTATGGGGAGACCACGACGTGGAGATGGGGAGAGGAGAAGCTTATGGTATGGAGTGGGTGGGCGGGCGGCGCAGTTAAGGGTGGTGTCTGGAGACAAGGGCGTGTCGAAGAAACGTAGAGGATCAAGAATAACACAAGGATGAAGCTTAATGAATAACAGATAATCGAAGATGATAAGTGAGGAAGGAAAATGAACCGTACTGGCCAGGGGTGTATGACATAGAAGGTGGTCAGGTGACATCAGTGTGTATGCTGATCTCAGATTCTAGAATACATTTCATTACTAAGGATGTCTAACACTCAGGAGTAATACGTATAAAAGGAAAAGGTGTGGCACTCAGAGGGACGTGGGTAGAATGCACGAAATAAGAGACGGAAGATTTCAACATGCTGGGTGGATGGATACAGATGACAGCTTAGATTAATTGTCTACTTACTGTAATAACGGGAAGAGCAAGTCGGGCATGAAAATCAGGTGACAAAGACGTACGTGGGAGAACATATGTGGACGACGGAAACATGACTTGAGAAGCATTTGGGTTACCACAGACTCCAGAATTCTGGATATGTTTCTTGAACAGAACTACTGAACATTGCAAGTAAACTGGGTGTGTGAATATGACTTAACATGAGTTCATAACACACACACACACATACACACACACACACACACACACACACACACACACACACACACACACACACACACACATTGCTTTAAGGTTCGTGTACAGTGAGATACTAGGAAGGTATATATACAACGCACACAAGCGGACAATCTCGCAACAATCAACATGGTCTCCTTATCTGGAGAGGAACACAACACTGCTGGACAAGGACCAGAAGAACGCAACGAAAACTGTAACAAACGAGTGGAATAAGTCAAAAAAGAGGGAAGGGAAGCCTTCAAATGTCTTCTCTGGATGAAAGAAAGGTTAGTAGGGAGACATAATAACCACATATAAATTCACAGGAGGCCACGACGTTAACATAAAACAGCTATTTGTAATCAGAAAAGAATCCGAAACAAGAGAGCATAATTGAATGGCAGACTTGAAGAGTGTGCAATGGGACGTGAGGAAGCATAATTCCTCAGTAAGAGAATCATAGACTTGTGGAACAAGCATGTTGCAGTGGAAAACTCCAAAGCTTGTGTGATGTAAATGCAAGGATAAGAAGTGTAGCCACACTAGGGTAAAACTCTCTTCTCATATGTGTAAACTGTTCATAACACTATAAAAAAATCTATTGGCATGATATCATACATCGAGCAAAGATATTTTTGGTTGATTAAGGAGACAGAGATTTGTGCTTATCAAAGTCAACACACTGACTAAGTAACTGATACGAAAGACACACCGAAATATTGCCTGTAAAGTTGACGTCACTGGCAAGGCTGCTGCAGAAAGAAAACAAAGTGATTAAGCCTCAAGAATATCCGTGAATTAATCATCTGCAAATACAGCATTATGTTTTATGTGGCGAGAGTGAGAGAGCAGCGCGAGAAGCGAGAACCATGATGCTGACTGCTGCGGGCCAAATAATGTGACCCTTGTTGTGTAAGCAAATAATAAATTGTCTCTAGAGTTGTCTAGTTTCGTATTTCTTGCGCTGCGCCGACGTTGCGTATTACACTCACATTTGAGACCAACAAAGAATAATTCTTCCCAAACAATCCTCTAAAAGATGCCCGCTTCAAGCATACAGGATTGCAAAGAGATTATCTTTCCATTCTGTTCTGAAACGACCTTGTTGAGAGTTCAGCACGAACTCAGTACGATTGTTAGCCTCAAGTATGGCAAGGGGTAGTCCTGGGCTTACGCCCTGAGCCACCATAGAGGTCCACCTTCACTCGACCATAGGTATCACTTGAAGTTATTACCAGAACACTTCCGCCATCTAATTCTCACTAAACATATGCAGAAGTTATGTATCTGTAAACTAATCAATCTATCTTTCTAAATCCTCCTGTCTGTCAGATTCTGTGAACCTCAGTCTGTTTGTTTATTTCTGTCAGTGCGTTAATATTCATCTTGTTTGATTATGAGTTTATTGCCCTTTTGGTTTTTTATGATTAGAATCTATGTGGGCTTTCTTCTACGTCATGGTTATGGATATCCCAATGTCGACTGTACTAATAATCTTTTTCTCTTCACTGGATATAGATCATACATGATCATGGAGGATGAAAAATGGATTTGAATATATTTCACTTTCTTTTATGAAGGTTTTTTCCATTGCTACTTTATCTTGTTTATCTTATTTTCCATTGCATTATTAGTGCTTTTCGAATTTCTTATTTCCGTTGTCATAAGTGTTTGCTGTCTTTCTATCTATATCAGTATCTCTTGATTTTCTTATTTGTTTATTATCAGTATGACTTGTTTTATCTTTCTCATTTTTTTTTCGACAAATCTGCTCCATTTGTGCGTTTTCTAGTGATCGTAAGTGAACCGTTTTCACATGTTCTGATGGCGAAATCTTCCCATTTTCTCTCTGCACTGCCAGTCCACATTGACCAACAGTATCAAACAAGCAGTTCTCTGCGGCTCTCCATCATTCTTCGGCTAATTAGTTTTATTGTAGGAATTTCTGCCTCCGGATCGGTGTTCTTGCTTTGTTTAATCACTCACCATTGTAAATTCATCTTAATCGGACCGAGTTTCCTATCGCGAGACAACCCAACCCCCACATAAGACCCTGTACTTAGCGCCAGTCGGAGGCCGGGCCTCACATGCATAAAGAATAGTTCATTAAGTAAGATACAGAGTGACTCCTGAGGGAGGTTTGGGGTTACTCCTCCTCCCGGAGGGGCCCACCTCGAGTTCACCCCCACCACCACAACATTCCACACTGACGGCAGCGTTCACCAACATGCTTAACTTAGCTGATTCAGCGCCTAATGTTTTAATCAGGGTGTCAGGCTGCGTTAACTTCATAGTGAGTGGAAAAAAACAAACTTATATATATATAAAATTTGATAATTAGATATCATCTTAGTTATATGAGATAAATAAAAATTTTGGACGATCTACGATCCAGAGGAGATGTGAAAGAAGAGGTCTGCGTGGCTCGCAGGGCAAAGGAGAAAGGATGCATCCATATAAGGTGACGCGCCTCTCAAGCACCCACCTATCTAATTAAAAAAAGACGCTATGTATTCCCCGAGGATTTAGCGGCACACACACACACACACACACACACACACACACACACACACACACACACACACTGATCTGATTAACGACGAATTTAAAGCCAGACGCAATAAGTCCCTGCTAGACATGGGTAAATATTAGTCTGAGCCTAACCTATCAACTCTTAAGTGTAAATGAAAGTGTAAGTGTAAATAATTCATGACTTGGTGACCCAGCTGAGGAGGGCTCTAGGATACAGACACCTGACAATTCACTCCTTTACTTTTCATTAATTGTTCTCTGTTGATCTGCAGTTTTCTTTCTCTTTTCGCTTCCTCCTCATTCTCTTTTTGTCTATTTCTTTAACTGTGTCTGTTTTTCTTCCTAACTCTCTCTCTCTCTCTCTCTCTCTCTCTCTCTCTCTCTCTCTCTCTCTCTCTCTCTCTCTCTCTCTCTCTCTCTCTCTCTCTCTCTCTCATATAGGGTAACACGTACAAAGAAAGAAGGTATAACGCCATAGCAGAACATACGTGCATAAATCTCCTCCCGTACATTACCCACCTGAAAAGGAATTAATAGTGCTAAGAATTTATACCTTCTTCCTGGCCATTGTAACTGAAGAAATAACACTAATGAGTCCGCTATCATCCCGAAAAAGGATTTATCAAAGCCCGAGATGAAATTAAGAAAGATCACAACGAAGCTAATGAAAACATCCTCCACTTGGAGGAGAATGGATCCTAAAACCCGTGACGCTAGGGGCGAGAATGACCACTTGTAAGGTAGGGAGTCCCGGCTGTGTTATCACTTATCACAGACACTTTACTGCCAATGAGTCTTCAGCGAGATGGGCTACACTGATAACTAACGTGATGGATTCTTGGCTTCAGAAGGTCCCAGATGACAGCCCTCTAGCTGATAGTGATGGAGGATTGGGTGAGGAAGGGATAATGAGGGATGAGAAGGGAGGCGAATGAGAGGGATGGGTTATAAAGATGGAGGAGAGGAAGGAGTGGAGGGATGAGGATAATGAGAGGACAGTGAGGGACGGTAGTGAGGGGTGAAGCAGAGATGATGGGAGCTGTGTAAGATAGGGGAGGAAACAAGGGCCTGAGGACGGAGGAGAGAAACTCCAGAGAGTGGAGGGAAGTTCTAGGGAGACCAAGGTATCTTTCGAGACTAAAAGGAAGTTCTAGAGAGCGGGGGAAGGTTTGAGACAGTGGAGGGAAGCTCTGAAGATTAGAGGGAAGCTCTAGAAAGTAGAGAGAAACTCAAGAGAGAGTAGGAAATCTCTAAAAAGTGGAGGGAAGTTCTAAGAAAGTAGAGAGAAGTTTAGAGAATAGAGGGAAGCTCTAGAGTGTAGAGGTAAGTTCTAGAGAGAAGGGAAGTACTAAAAGGTAGAGGAATGTTGTAAGAAGTGAGGGGTGAAGAATTTAAGGAGTAAAAGAAAAAATTAGGAAGAGTGAGGTGAGGAGAGGATGAGGTTATATATCGAACAAAAAATGAAAGATAATAGAAAATGAAAGAAGATGGTTGTTTGATGCGAACGAGAGAAAAGTAGTTTGTAGTGATTAAAGAGAGAGGTTGATATGGAGGCTAAAGGGACTGGAGATGGAGGGTTAATATATCAAATGAAAATGAATGAGAGAATGATAAGGACGAAACAGTAGACTGTATTGCTAAGATCGTGTCTTGATAACGATGTAATGGTACATTAGAGTACTTGGAAAGAACAGTATCTCGTATTCCTTATCTATACACACAGGAACAAGATAATAAGACAGAGGGTAAACCTGTGCGTCACTGTATCTCGATGATTATAGTCTCTACTCCTGGTGACCTTAAGTTAGATGATTTGGTGACAACTGAGCTCTCTGACTGTCAGCTTGGTGATGCTAGTGATAGGAGTGAAGTACAACTACGGTCGTAGGACTAAATGTGGATGGTGACTGACGGAGGTGTTGAAGGTGATGGTACAATAATTGGTTCAGGATGGTAAGGGAGGCGAAGTTATCGTTATAGGGCAAGACATGATGCTTTGGAAAGGAATGATGATGGGGAAGGGATGGTGAAGAGGCAAGGAATTGAGTGAGAGGGAGTGTGGAGGGAGGAACGTAGTTGGGAGTAGACTCAGTGTGGGATAAAAAGGAATAACGTGGAGGAAAAAACAGATCAAGGAGAGAAGTAGGGAAGGGAAGTACGGGAAGTGGTTTTGGAAAAGGGTCACTGCACAGTAGGGGAAGTGTGGAAGAAGGGGAGTATATGGGAGAAGTGTGGAAGAGGGAGTTTGCATGGGAACGGCTATGTGGGAGAGGAAAACTTACTAGAAGAGGAAATGTAATAAGGGGAACGATATGGTAAAGGAGGTATAGGAAGAATGTCTGGAGGTTAAAACTTTGTAGGAGGATCGAGGAGTTTGAGAGGAGAGGGCTCTGGGTAGGAGACGTTGAGAGGGCGAGGTAGGTGTGTAGAGAAGGAGGCGTGTGGGAAGGGACGGTTTAGGGAAGAAGAGGTGGGACGTTAGGGGAGATTCAAGTGGGAAGAGGAGGAGGAGGAGGAGGGATGTTGGTTAGGAGACAGGGGAAAAAGGGAGAGTCTAGGAGAGTATAGATGGAGGTTAATCTGGAAGGAAGTAAGTGTATATAGAGGGAGGGAGAATAAGGACCAAGTAGAAGACAGAGTATCAAAATCAGTTGTAAGGTAACGTTAGTCAGTTTCCCTGCTCTTTCCTGATCCACTTGAGCAAATACATACATGATTGACTGTAGCCTTGTATGTATACATGATACTATGTATCTATGCGTATATCTATGCTCATGGTGAAGCCCTGTATATCTCTGTACATATGTGGGTAATACGATATGCACCAGTTTGGAAAACAAAAGGCACCACAGAGATTTGTATGCATATATTAGTGGTAACGTAATGAATCCCTACATTTATAAAGGGTATAGTAGTTAGTCAGGGTCATCCAGCCCGCATACAGAACACAACCAGGTTGACATGAAGCTGACCCTAGACCATAGGTCAGTGTTATACACCCTCGTGGGTCAGGGTCACTCCAGTCGAACTTCAAGGTGACTGAAGTGAAGTTCAACCTTGCCAGTCAGAGGTCAGTAAAGGATAAAGGCAAGGAGAGCCAGGTCAGAGGAGTTCCTAAGACAACCGGAGTGAGTGGTTTGCTGGACCTAGGAAGCTTGGAAGCTCTGAATCACCTGGCAAATACACGTCATGAACTGCAATACTCTGCCCTGAAACTTGACCTGAAGTTTCTTGATTCAT
The DNA here is from genome assembly GCF_036320965.1 of Panulirus ornatus. Classification (NCBI taxonomy): domain Eukaryota; kingdom Metazoa; phylum Arthropoda; class Malacostraca; order Decapoda; family Palinuridae; genus Panulirus; species Panulirus ornatus. Next base: position 8,916,684 of record NC_092247.1, on the reverse strand, counting down.
TAAATGTTTACAGAAATTTTTACATCTTTAGTCTCGTGTTGTTGTCGTCTATGTTATGTTTCTTTCTATGTTTCTGCTTTCCATTCAGTGCAAGTGTTCCTCAAGAATCATTTAGAATCCCTTTGTAATATTGTCTGAGATATTTCTTTTCGTGGCTGAGATCAGCACACTAAGTCATATTTACTGTCCAAGATTCCCTTACACCGCCGGGCAGGTCATGACTATTCAGAACATCTCAGTCTTTCATTCTAGTCTTAACAGTACTCATGCCTTCTTAATCTTTCATTCTAGTGTCAAAATAACTTACTCTTTCACACTAATGTGAAACAGTGCTCATAATGACGTTTGCTCTCTCTCTCTCTCTCTCTCTCTCTCTCTCTCTCTCTCTCTCTCTCTCTCTCTCTCTCTCTCTCTCTCTCTCTCTCTCTCTCTCTCTCTCTCTGCCTAGTGTCAACATTACCTTATTAATTCACATCAACAGTAGCACAATTCAGATCATCCAATTCTCTCATCCTCGCGTCATCTCCCTGTATCTCGTAGAGAGGACCTGGTGTTGTCTGTACAGTTCCCACACCCTCCTCCTCCTCCTCCTCCTCCTCCTCTCTCCTGTAGAGGAGGAGCTGTGGGTGGCTGCAGCCTTCCCGGCAAACCCCTTCTCTTCTTGGCTGGTGGCGACCTCCTCCGGACAACGTAAGACAAAGAAGGGTCGCTGCACTGGGAACGATATCGCGCCATACCCGCTGATACCATCTGCTGCCTCGGCCCGGCCCCGTGTGGCCTGCTCGGGTTACCTCCTGTGAGGAATTACCTGTCGTAGGTGGAAGGACAACAAGGTGGGAGGAAGGAGGCAGAGGGAGAGAGGCCGAGCCCACGGTGGAGGCATGAAGGGAGGAGGACCAGAGGAATGGACGCCTCAGGAAGATGGATGGAGAACCGACTGAGGTGGATAAATGAAGAAGGATGAGGAAGGTGGATGAATAAAAGACTGGAGAAGTATGGATGAAGGAAAGAGTGAGGATGATGGATGAAAAGAAGACTGAGGGAAATGAATGAAAGGAAACTGGGCAAGATGAAAGAAAAGGAGACTCAGGGAGAGGGTTGAAGAAAAGACTGAGGAGGAAGGATAACGGGTAAACAAGGGAGGATGGATGATGAACAGTATGAGGAGGGTGGATAAAAAGGGATAACGGAAGGATGAACATAGATGAAACAAAGAAATCAACAACAAAGACAGAGATAATAGAGAGAGAGAGAGAGAGAGAGAGAGAGAGAGAGAGAGAGAGAGAGAGAGAGAGAGAGAGAGAGAGAGAGAGAGAGAGAGAGAGAGAGAGAGAGAGAGAGAGAGAGAGAGAGAGAGAGAGAGAGAGAGAGAGAGAGAGAGAGAGAGAGAGAGAGAGAGAGAGAGGCCAATAAAAGCGACACCACACACGTGAATGTCAAAAGTCAGGAACAACAGATATGAACAAAACTATCGTGGATCATCTATCGAGGCGCTCAAGATAACACACACACACACACACACACACACACACACACACACACACACACACACACACAAATATACTGAGTCTAAATGTATATAACATTATGGAACAGCCAAGTAGCGCGGGAGATCAGGAACAATGACGGAGAGGTTGCTCACTATCTGATGCTGGTTGTGGAACAAGGCAAGAATACCACCAGCTGCACCTGCAGCAGCAGCAACAACAACAACAACAACAACAACAACAACAACAGTAGCAACAGCTTTGATGGCGGAAGAACTTATAACACACACACACACACACACACACACACACACACACACACACACAAACAGCTGCACTGGAAAAAGCAGCAGCTGATAGATAGATTAGACCAGTTGGTGCAGCAATAACAGGAGCACCAGCTGTAGCTTCATTATTGGCAGTCATGACAGTCGGAACAGCAGCTGCAGTAAGGCAGCAGCTGCGTGGCAACCAGCACAGCAGCTTAAGCAACAGCAGTAGTGTCACCACAGCAGGAACAGCGGTCATCATACCCACTGCAATAACAAAACCAGCAGCGTCCCACACCACAGCAAGAACAGCAGCCTCACCCACTGTCATAGTATGAGCAGAGCCAACAGCAGCTGGAGCACAGCGGTGTGGTCCTCCAGCGGCACTACCCCTGGGGACACAATGGCCTGACAGCTTCAACAATAGCTTGACAAGACAACATGTTCGTAGACTTAATGGAACGCGAGAGTGTTGACCCGAAAGCCCCTCACCTGAAGATGCACTGCGAGAGGGAGACATGTAGTAAAAGATTTTCTTTTTTTTGACATAGACCTACGAACGCAGACGCCACACGTCGACGTTAGGAGAGATGAAAAAAAAAAGGTATATAAACCTCAGCACTGTATATGACACCTTCAGATGTATCTACGACTTGATTGGTACTGCCGATGACTGCGCTCCGTCGTCTCAATTAAAGATACTTCCAATTTGTCTGACGGATGTGTTTTTAACGAGGGAAAAATAAGCTATAATCATCACTCTCTCGTATGATAGTAGTGATAAGCAGTATTGATAAGTAGTGAGGAATAATGAAGAGGATGTTGAATAGATAGCGAGGTATGGAGGCGAGACATGTGTTGGTAGACAATGCCCAGCTGTTGTTCTTACAACACCATGAACACAAGATTATATGCAGACTTTGGCCTCTTTAAACATACATCGGCACAGGGAGCTTGAGTTGCAGAGAAGACGAGATTCAGATAAAGAAGAGAGGCGCACTTACCTATCATGCAGTAAACCACGTACTTTACAGCCCTCTGTAGGATCTCATTGGATACACAGGGCCCCCTTTGTTACTGACACGGTAGTTAGCTGTATAAAGCTGATCCCTTTCACCGCTCTTTACACACCTCCTTTTGGTACTGATGTCTTCAACAAAGGTCCCAGGATCAAATATGTTATGTCCCGGGGTTTGATTCAGCATTTCACGGATTTTCTCCAGTCAGCCGGCCAACCTGCGCATTTCCACCATGTTGGGCCACATTTTTAACACATAGTGACCACATTCCAGTCTGCCCGCCGCCATCGCCTGTGTGAGACACCATGAATTCTCACCACCCGGATCTAGACACCCCACGTCTTGCTGCTGTCCTGGGACATCCCAGGTCCCGCTGCTGACCTGTGCACTCCACATCCTGATGCTGACCTGTACATTTCGCATTGTGTTTGTGAATCTAACTCGGCAAACACTACTGACCCGGATTTTCTAGACGACTCAACACACGTACAGTAAAGCTGCTCTTCCTCCTCTAGAAGCTCGTGCTGGGGTGTCTGACGAGAAGAAGGGAGAGATGAGTAGTATGTTTGAGGAGAAGAACCTGGATGTTTTGGCTACGATCCTTTTAGATCATCGTGGTGAATCAATTACCTCAGTCTGTAATACTCAAAAAAAAAAAATGTAACTAGAACGCATATTTTTTTTTATTAGCATTCTGTCTTTAGCCCAACCTTTCTTTGTTCACTATGAAAGCAACATATAATGAGACCTGAGAACCACCAGGTAATCCATCCATTCTCAGTATATTTACTGCACAGGAATAGTCTTCCAAATGGCGTGTTCTTTCATCAAGGCGACGATGGTCATCTCATTCTAACAGGCGAAGAGTGAGAAGATTTCCAGAGTCGGCCTCCAGGAGAGACATGCCCAGGAGGCCCCTAGAGTATGGATGTCCACAATGTCCTCAATACCTTAAGGTCGATCCTCACATTCCTGAACCACACTGGCTGTTGCCGACACATTTGTAACAGTTACGAGACGCGCTGGTTATCATTACTCTTATTCCTGCTATTCGTATTATTACCTGCCCTCATATATCACCAAGACTGGAGAAAAAAACAACAACAACGATAAAATCATGAGAAAATGATGGCTATCACATATGACGTGTGAAAATAGTTACAAATTAACATTTTATCGAGATTATAATGTGAAGAAAAAAACACAGATCAAATAATTTCTTCTTTCAGTAATTTCATTCGAAAAATATTGGTTTTTCCATGATATGACAGAAACACATGTAGACTAATGTTGAAGTTAAAAAAGGGTAAAGGGATTGATAGTATTTGTGCACGAAATATGTAAAATACAGAAACTAGAATGATATATATATATATATATATATATATATATATATATATATATATATATATATATATATATACATAGTGAGTACCATGTAACTCATGCATGAGGTGGAGGGAGAGTAAAGCCGAACACACGAATAAGATCGAAGTGGAGCTTTTCAAGAGATGCTCGTCATTCCAATGAGTTCTTACAGACGCCGGCCACATACCACAGGCTCCTCCTATACGTGTCACAAGCATTGTACAGATTCTTCTCTGCGCCCGATAGTTCTTGTTTAATGTATGACAGAAACACTCTGGTTATCTGCAAATTCCTAGATACGAACTCTGAGCTGAATGGATAGATAAATGTGAATTGTTTGACGTTTGTAGTAGGAAAAAGAAATGAGGCGAAGTTATTTTGGTATTGTGTATCTATAGTGCTTGATAAATGAGACAAACTTATTCTATCAACATTTATGTATAATGCCTTAGTAAAATACTTTCAAGGATATCATATAAGCAGTCATATGATTACTTTTGATGTAAAACAAAATCTTTTTTTCTTCTTTCATTTTAACGATCTAATGCCCAGCTGACGAACGTCAATAAAATCTTAATGTGTTTTAGCTGAAAAAAACTCCCTGACAACTCCAGCAGTTCTGAGAAACACCTTGAGACTTAAAATGTTCAAATTGTGCTCTTATTTAACCTCACAAAGGAATGAATAAGCCTTGAATCATTTCCAAGAATCATTAGTGTTCAAAGACGTGATCTACTGTTCATCAGAGGAAAGAATCACTTTAAAATCTGCTATGATTCGAGGGAGAATATACATGTAATCTCAATGGATAGAGTGAATTACAGCCATGTGGTATGCTGGAGGCAAGATGCTGTCTGTGGCCTGACCCAAGGCATATGAAACGGTCGTGATGAACCCGGTTCAGTCACTGACGCCTTCTTGAATTGACCAACGAACCATCTTCTTAAGTTCCGAAGGCTCATTTACTAACAACTTTCGCTACTGAAAACCATGAACTGCCTTCTCGAGTTTCTGAAGTTCACTTATTCACACCATCCTACGCTGAAGCACGAACTGGCTGATCCCAGAGGCTCCATCTGTATCTGTGTCTGGCTTGTCGCCCACCTCAACCCCACCTTGCTCTCTTCCATCATACGTAATCTTTTTCCCCATCAACTCCCTTCCAATTTTCGCTACCCATCCCATTACTAAAGTGTCTACCGTCAGCTATTCATCTCTACTGAGACCAATTTAGCCTTTCTATCCTGCAAAGTCTTTTTATCCTTCTTAGATACATTCTTCTTTTATCTATTACCACAAATATTTCACTTCACTTCTGTATTATACTCTTTACTTCGCAACGTTGCCTCTTTCCCCATTCTGTGCACTATCTTTATTGCCTTTCCTTTATTCTTTATTCTTTTACGTCAGTCTTTTTATTTTTCCCGTTCTTGCCCTTCTTCACTGTTTCTCCTCCACTCCTCTCCCATCTTTATTCACCCTCCCACTGTCCCGTCTAGTGCCCCCTGCGCTCCCGCCTCTCTGTCCCTGACTGTCCCACATGACCATTTGTCCACTGCCACTGATTAACTGTGATACCCCTCACAGTCCCCCCGGTTGTCCAACAACTCCCTCCCTCCTTCCTTACCACCCCTCTCTCTCCCCCTCCTTGGACTACCCCTTCCTTTCCTCCCTCCCTTCTCATATTACTCCTCCCTCTTCCCTCCCTTCTCGCATCCTCCCTCTCAGAGTTACTTCTTCCTTCTTCCCTTTCTCGCTCTTTCCTCTCAGACTCGTCGTACTCCTTCAATCCTCAAACAATCCTTGCGTTTCTTTTCGATCTTCCTCATCCCATCATCCCTTCATCTCCCTTCCATCCCTCCCTCCCTCCCTCCCACTAGCCATCTCAACCCTGATTAGATGTGATGTCATTAAGAACAGGAGACGACTCGATTGGTCGGGATTTGGTTCTGCAATTGGTTCTTCCTTTCCTTTGACGAATATTGCACGACATCTGCATATTCTTACATACGAACTCGTGAGAGAAATGGACATATGTTTTTTGCAACTCTCTTGAATTAATCGAATTCGTCACAGAACTTACCAAACATACGAAACAGAATGTCTCTTAACAGAGCCTCACCATAGGAAGCGATAGACCTTCATGCTAGAACTGAGAGGAACAGTTACAGTTATGAACTTCGGGAACAAAACCTCAGACAGGGATTACCCTCAATAGCCATGTCTTGCAGGCCTGAGGGAGGAAATAATGAATTAACAACCAGCAATCAGGGCCTCGCGTCCGGCTGAATGGACTCGGTAAATTCTGGCGTAATCCCCACAACAAAGGCGTCTGGGAGGGAGCCACCGCTGTCATGTCACCAAGTCCACCTCAGACCAAGACAGACTTCGCTGCTCCTGTCCTATACGTTGGTTGAAATATCTATCTATATATATATATATATATATATATATATATATATATATATATATATATATATATATATATATATATATATATATATATATATATGTATAAGAGCTACTACAGAGACAGAGCAGTAAAGCAGTGAGTGGCACAGGGCGGGTAGAATACACCAGTTCCTCAGCCTACGGTGAAGGTAGTAATGTGACCGACAACACGCTCGACGTCTATTCAATACCCAAGTCACATAAAGCAGGTACCTCTCAGCAGATGATCCCCTCGTCGGACGGACCAGGTACTACCTCCCTAGCACGTGGGCAAGTGTGGAAGCACCTGCAGGTACAGCCGTGAGTAATCGAGCTGTCTAACCCAACGGCCACTACATCATCCGGATTTAATTCCTTCAACGCGGTCTGTGCCTAAGCAGGGAAGAGAAGAGAAGAGGAGACAGAAAGAAAAGAGAAACAGCAGAACCGTACTAAACATATACTGAGAAGGACAGACAACAGACCACCTGATGGTCTGTGACGAGGTTATCTGCTGGAGGACAGAGCATGTGAGGGACAAATAACAGATCCGATGGTGTATGACGAAGTTATCATCTGTGGAATAGTATATAGATTGAGAGAAGAGAGCGGAGCTGAAGGCCCACCTCCGCTGGTGCACATTTCTTGATATTCAGGACACACGCGCACTGAAGGATATCAACAGGCAACAGGTTAATTATCAACGATCAAGTACGAAGGATTAGGACGATAGCTGTGTACTTCTTGTATTTCAAAACTCCCCATCTCCTTGTTTTTCTTCCATCCGGTCATTCACGTAGAGGATTCATCGAAGATCTCTCCAGGATGATAGATTCACACTCTTCCCTTGCACAAATGACGAGGAGTCTCGAAGAAAAAATAAGTACTGCTTTGTAGATAATGTGTCAAGTTGTGAGGAAAATCTTGAGGCAACAGCACCTCCTACAAACCTTAGTAATCAACCCACTTTGATATTAACTTAATTACTTAATTACCTGAGGTTGTGAAAAGCATAGAGTCGTTTAGCGATAGATCCAAAAACAGATGCTGCAAGAAATGCCACAACACTTTATCATTAACTTTAAGATACCTGAAAATCTGAGTGTATTCACTCTTTGCATAGAGCAGATGAATTTACTTTGTGGAGAGATTGTTAGCCTAAGTAATACACTAATTTTGCAACAACCTGTCTTACATTTATCTGCCCACTGTGCCAGACCAAGGGGTCGAACACGGGCCCCCTGAGACCTCTGTAATCCCTTTGCGCTCCCGCTCATAGGATAAGCATGGAGTGTGCAATAAACCACTCGCTGATAGCGGCAAAATCTGAAGATCTGTACAAGATCGGCTGTGTGAGGTGTAGCTATGGATCCGCGCTGCAACCAGGAAACGAAGGAACATCGGGCGAGTGAGCATAAACACATATACACATCCGCTCAAACACACGCAAATTGACAAAAACACACAAGTACACACGTACATGTTCACACACACACACACACACACACACACACACACACACACACACACACACACACACAGAATTCAGTATGATGCACACACACACAAAATAATTACACACATACAAATTACGCACTCACACACACACACACTCACACACACACACACACACACACACACACCACACACACACACACACACACACACCCAATGAACCCATCCTGGCTCCACTAACTTCACCAACTCTGGACAATAAATGCGATCCAAAACCCACAAAAAACTGTGAACATGATATACACTCTGGTACTTTACCTAATTTCCTAACACAGTAAAGTTGATAACACCAGTCCTGTCCTTAATCCACTTCCAACCGGACGTTGTCATTAGCGCTCCGATCGTTTCTTAGGTTATCAGTCATCAGTCAATTCAACAGGAAACGTCTTCTCTTATAGGTCAACCGTCAGCCTTAGGGATGGAGGGAGGGAGGAAGAGAAGATGGGTAGCTGTAAGGGAGGAGTGAGTGAGTGAGTGGCTGGAGGTTGAAGGTGTGTGGGTTTCCCTTTCATCAGATAGGGTGATAGCTTTTCATTCTTTACATATCCCAGCTGAGTCCCGTCCCACAGCACCTGCATGCGTCCCTGGCCTGATCCTATCTGCCACACTTTATAGCCGCAGCATCTGTAATGTGGTGGCTACTCATTTGCAAGCCACCATTTGTATTCCATCTCCCTAATGCACGTCAACATCTGGTGTATTGCCTCTGCATCAACTCACCACCACCACCACCACCATCACTACGATCACCACCACTATCACCACCATCATCACAACTACTACCATTGATGATGCTACCACCATTACTACTACCACCACCACCGACACAAATACTAGTTATACAATTACCAACATTAGCTCCACTACTTGTATTACTATTCCCACCACCACTACTTCCACCATCGAGACTATTAACACCACTACCACTCATGCTAATACCCACTGCAGTCCTGAATATCGTCACTGCCACCACTTATGCCGACCACTACCAACCCCACTTGTAACAACTGCCTTACAACTAGTTCCTCAACCCCTGCTAGCCACTAGAACTACTATCCTCACCTACGGCTATCACCAATAACCCCCTCCCCCCACATTCACCACTAGCACCACCACCCTCTACTTACTATGAGTACCATTACCCCTAGCAACCAAAGGTATCTACCACTACCACTACTACCCCCAACTACCATAAAACAACAGATGCAGCGCTGTGACAAGACGCTGAGTAGTTCACTGCCTTGCAAATTATCTTCCAGGCTATCCATGGATTAAACTCACAACCATCGTTCGATTCTAAAATTGTAACTCTCTTTTTTCCTTACATCATACTGTAATGTTATGATCATGTAATCCTCGAGTTCTATTCATTGCCAGTATTCTCAAATATCAGATCAGAAAATACACAGAACAATGTTTGGATAGCCAGGAGGGGAAAAAAGGGGTTGGGTTCGTAATCTGTGGGAGCTGTCAGAGTGCGTCACTCGACGCCCGTTGTTCCCTTCATAAATGCATGGGTATCTAGCGAGTGTATCAGATTACCGTGTGGACGTGTCTCTTCCGGGGAATATCAGACTGGCAGAAGGCTTCCCTCCGATCACAGCCGGAATATAACAGGACATTCCAAAGGCCTTGGCAAATGTTGACCACTGACACCACACTGACAATATTGCCATGTCAGAGAGGGAATTTACATAAACTTTCCATTGGCGATATTCAAATGACGCTCGGAAAATATATCGGTCTCCACATTTCCTCGTCGATACGTATTTGGCAAAGGTGTTTCCGGGATGTGATCATGGCAGAGCAGCGGCCCGGAATATGCCAAAGTGTTCTGCAACAGGGAGAAAATAAGATAAGGATGCAGATTTGATTATCACAATGACTTGACGGTACCCGATTCTAATTCAGGGTTCCAATTACTATCAAAATGTTATCTCCGCCCCATGAATATTCAAATGAGCAGTATGTTTCAGGTGGAGACAACGCCGAACGCCCACACAAATTCGTTTTTCTGAGTGAGTGGATCCATCGGGGCGACTTTTATGACGTAACCACCAGTTACTCATTAGGTTTTGGGAACGACCAGCCACACACACACACACACACACACACACACACACACACACACACGTATGGGACTCCATTCAGCAATCAATAATGATAATGATAATCATAATAATAATGATGATGATAATAATGATAATAATAGTAATGATAATGATAATAATAATAATGACAATAATGATTATAATGATAATAATAATAGTGATAATCATAATAATGTTAATAATAATAATAGTAACAATAATAATGATAATGATAATGATAATAACAACAATGATAATGATAACGATAATAGTAATAATAAAAATGATAACAATAACGATACTACTACTACTACTACTACTAACAATAATAACAGTAATGATAATAATGATAATAATAAAGAATTGTCAGAAAGATATAAACGAAAGACCCGTTGTGGTGTACTTATAGAATCGGAAACTCTTCAATGACGTGGAAATGATGAGAGGTGGGAGGAAGAAGACTTGCAACGCTACATCAGATAACTGTGTATATGTGAAGAATGTTGATGACAGAGACAACGGAAGGGTTTAAAGTAATAAACGAAAAGAATTTGAAGTAGATAATGAGTTCAGGAATAGAAGTCCAATTTTCCTTTCACCCCCAGCGAGATAGCGAAGCCGTGAAAGATACGAGTTTGGCGTAAGGAAATTACGAGTGAAATTGTATGTTAAACATCAGGCTGCTCTAAGATGATGTATGACGCGTGCACGAAGAGAAAATGTTACGCTTGTGTTAAGATATATTGTTACGATAAATGTTGACGAGGATGTCCAATTATTCCCTTACGAAGATACCAATATCTACCATTGATCAACAGTATATATTTCAAAGTTGGAATGAAAGACATTATTAGAAATATTTTTGTGAAAAATATTATATTATTATATATTAATATATATATATATATATATAATATATAATATATATATATATATATATATATATATATATATATATATATATATATATATAACATAAAGTTATAATATCAGATGTTAGTTGATTAGAAGTGTTACTGTAAATTAAAGAGGATTTATCCTCTCTTAGAGAAGGGTAATAATGAAGGCTAAATAACAAAAGATCAGAAATATTAGAAGTAACGGTAATGAAAGTAGTTATTTGGGAATACAAGTTGTTGTTTGGCAGGTAAATGAAATGAATTGGGGATAATGTCAAAGTGTAATGAAGGAAGGATCGAGTCATAAGTTGTGATACAAAGGTGAGATGAATGTGAAGGATTTCCAACTAATGATTGTCAGTTGACGTGTAAGAAGTTTGGAAAATGTAGTGTGGGTAGGCATGATGCGAGTTGGAGTAATGAACAGTCTGTTGTTAAGATGAGTAAAATGTGAACATTGGGAAGTAGGGTGAGTAATAGAGATAGGAATTTATGAATAGTGTATTGACGCAAGTTGCAAAGGGCAGCAAGCAAGTTGTAGGGGTGACAGTGTAAATATAGCAGTAATGTTGATGTAGAGAAGAGATAGTACGACGTAAAGTAGGTAATGGCAGTTGACGGTAGCAAAAAATGTAATAAGTAATTAGATCGGAAGGAGACGGGTTAAGAGACAAAGCAAAGGATGAAAAAAGCGCAACAGGGCCACGGAGACCGTCAGTAATTTAGAAAAAAGTCTGAAGAGTAATAGGTGGAGACGGAGCAATGAAAAAAACCTAAATGGGTTCCAAACTATGGAAGAGAGAGAGTTGGCAATCTGTAAACGACTGGTATGTAATAGTGTCTGATGTGTTCATGCAAAATAGACACTTTGTGTGGTCACAGTGACTGTGGATGCAGGAAGTAAGATTGAACTTGGGACATCAATGGAGTAATTTACGAAAGTTTTGGAAGTAATAAACCAATAAAAAAAGAGAGAGAGAGAAATGTAAGTCAGTTCCCAATCTCTTTTCATTAGAAAGGGAGGTGGTTTAGGGATGTTGTATAGAAGTCATAATTAGACTTGAATTAATGGCATCAGAACTAGAAAGCGAAAGTGCCCACTGTGCATTGGGGAAGGCAAATCTACATACGTTCCTGAGGCTCAACTGCAGTTAGGCGAATAATTTACATGCAAGACTCTCTAGTGAAATGATGAGGATAATAGGTGCTTTTAGAAGTGTCTTTCAAATCGTAATCATTGTAGGTAAGCAGTCACAACGATATAATAGAGATGTATATATATATATTATATGCTCTGTCCACGAATATTGAGAGATATCTTAGAAGCAAGGATTGAGTCATTATCCCTTATACTTGAACTATTCATCATAGAGTTTGATGTCAAATCTCTGTGGGAGGTTTGAATATATGGTGTGGGAGGCAAGTTGTTAGAAGCAGTGAAAAGTTTTTATCGAGGATGTAAGGCATGTGTACGTGTAGGAAGAGAGGAAAGTGATTGGTTCTCAGTGAATGTAGGTTTGCGGCAGGGGTGTGTGATGTCTCCATGGTTGTTTAATTTGTTTATGGATGGGGTTGTTAGGGAGGTAAATGCAAGAGTCCTGGAAAGAGGGGCAAGTATGAAGTCTGTTGGGGATGAGAGAGCTTGGGAAGTGAGTCAGTTGTTGTTCGCTGATGATACAGCGCTGGTGGCTGATTCATGTGAGAAACTGCAGAAGCTGGTGACTGAGTTTGGTAAAGTGTGTGGAAGAAGAAAGTTAAGAGTAAATGTGAATAAGAGCAAGGTTATTAGGTACAGTAGGGTTGAGGGTCAAGTCAATTGGGAGGTGAGTTTGAATGGAGAAAAACTGGAGGAAGTGAAGTGTTTTAGATATCTGGGAGTGGATCTGTCAGCGGATGGAACCATGGAAGCGGAAGTGGATCATAGGGTGGGGGAGGGGGCGAAAATTTTGGGAGCCTTGAAAAATGTGTGGAAGTCGAGAACAGTATCTCGGAAAGCAAAAATGGGTATGTTTGAAGGAATAGTGGTTCCAACAATGTTGTATGGTTGCGAGGCGTGGGCTATGGATAGAGTTGTGCGCAGGAGGATGGATGTGCTGGAAATGAGATGTTTGAGGACAATGTGTGGTGTGAGGTGGTTTGATCGAGTAAGTAACGTAAGGGTAAGAGAGATGTGTGGAAATAAAAAGAGCGTGGTTGAGAGAGCAGAAGAGGGTGTTTTGAAATGGTTTGGTCACATGGAGAGAATGAGTGAGGAAAGATTGACCAAGAGGATATATGTGTCGGAGGTGGAGGGAACGAGGAGAAGAGGGAGACCAAATTGGAGGTGGAAAGATGGAGTGAAAAAGATTTTGTGTGATCGGGGCCTGAACATGCAGGAGGGTGTAAGGAGGGCAAGGAATAGAGTGAATTGGAGCGATGTGGTATACAGGGGTTGACGTGCTGTCAGTGGAGTGAATCAAGGCATGTGAAGCGTCTGGGGTAAACCATGGAAAGCTGTGTAGGTATGTATATTTGCGTGTGTGGACGTGTGTATGTACATGTGTATGGGGGGGGGGTTGGGCCATTTCTTTCGTCTGTTTCCTTGCGCTACCTCGCAAACGCGGGAGACAGCGACAAAGTATAAAAAAAAAAAAAAAAAAAAAAAAAAAAAAAAAAAAATATATAACAAAAAGTTATAATGATCAGATGTTGTTGATTAGGAAGTGTGTTACTGTGAGAAGTTGAAAGAGGATTTATCCCTCTCTTACGAGATGGTAAACAAATCGTGAGGCTAAAATGTAACCAAAAGATCAGAAATATATAGAAGTAACGGATAATGAAAGTAGTTGATTTGAGGAATACAAAGTTGTATGTTTGGCAGAGATGAATGATAATGAACGGGGAATCATAGACTCTAAAGTGTAGAAAGTGAAGGATCGAGGCAAGAGGATGAGTGATACAAAAAGCTGTGATGAATGTGGAAGATTCCCAGCTACTGTTTCAGTTGACTGTTGTAAGGAAGCTTTGGAAACAATGTAGTGGTGGTACTGGCAGTGATGACGAGTTGGAGTAATGGCAACAGTTCTCTTATTAGAAAGAGTAGACGTGTGAAATTGAAGGATTGGGAACAGTAGTGGTAGTAATAAGAGGAGCAGATTTTAGAATAGTTGTATTGATATCAGTTGCAACAGGGCCCACAGCAACAGTCGTAGTACGAGTGACAGGTGTAACAATATAGCAGTAATGCTTGATGTAGCAGAAGAGATAGTCGCGTAAGTATGTGCAGTGGCAGTGACGGTAGCACAGAGGTATAAGTAATTTAGATCGGCGTCCGGGCAGTGCTGGTTGAGAAAGACCTAAAGAAAAGGAAGGAATAACAACAGCACAGGTCGCCCACGACCCCCGTCAGTTCCTGAATAAGTTGATGACGGAGTTGCAAGAAACAAACACCATACTACGCGTTCCCAGACTTCCTCAGCAACGAGTGAGTTGGCCAATCTGCGACAAACGACCGGGATGTACTCATAGTGTGTGTGTGTGTTCATGCAAAATACACCACTTTGTGTGTCACAGTTGACTTGTGTGATGCAGGAAGCTGGTTGCAAAACCTTGGGTCATCATGGAGCTAATTTACGAGAAGTTTTGAATAGTGACATAAAACCAAATATAAAAAAAGAGAGAGAGAGAAATGTAAGTATGTTCCCCATCTCCGTTTTCTCTTAGCAAGCAGGTGGTCTCAGGGACTTGTCCAGGAAGCCATCAATTACCTGTGGAATTAATGGCATCAAGAACTAGACAACACAAGCCCCTGCAGCATTGGGGAAGGTAATCTACATATCTGTTCCTGAGGCCTCACACTTGCAGTCTGTGGCGAATAATTTACATGCAATGACTCTCTTAGTGAACTGATGAGGATAATAGTGCTTTTAGAATTTGTCTTTCCAAATTCCGTAATCTTATGTTGAGGTCATACAAACGCATATAATGGATGATATATATATATATATATATATATATATATATATGCCTCTGTCCCCACCGAATATTTGCAGAGATTATCGTTGCAGAGATGAGATCATATATCCCTTCATCTTCTGCAACTTTCATCATCTGTTTTGTGGTTCAATCTCTGTTGTTGTGAGGCCGATAACACGCATCGCCTTTAGTAAAACTTCTCATCTTTCGACTCATTCAGCTTTATTTTCTCTCCATAAGATAGTTGCCAGGCTGATATACGTTAGATAGAATGTAGTCTTCATCAAATTTTCTAAATGTGTGATAACTATTCTTTTTCATCAAATGATCGGTCTTTTTGGCTTTTATCAAAAGAATATATCATTCTAATCCACCTTTTCTTCTGGACTCCATTCCGACGATACTCTGTCTCCTTCTCCAGCTGATAAAGCTCCTTGTGTAGGTCCTTCGTTCCTCCTAATTCCACTTTGCACAACCCTGACGTTACTTCCCCTCCTGGTGTTCTTATACCCCATCATACATATATATATATATATATATATATATATATATATATATATATATATATATATATATATATATATATATATATATATATATATATATATATATATATATATATATATATATATATATATATATATATATATATATATATATATGCAACTATCCACATCAGTTGATCTTGCATCATTCATCATAGGGAATCGAGGACGTCAACTGTGACATCACGCACCATGATACATGACCCACACACACACACACACACACACACACACACAGAAGCGTCACACGATGAGAGTGCACATGCAATGCTAGTATAACAAGCCCTCCTCACAGTAACACAGCCGCCTCACACATAAGTCAAGGTGTCATTCAACTCTGGTAGGAAACGTCTGGCCTCGTGTTGGAGGAACTAGGGATGTGTGTCTCCAGCACAAGGAACGTCCAGAAGGCTGCGCCAACTAATAGTTCATAAACCACGGCAGTAAAGATGGAGGATCCTGGTGCGCCCTGCAGGGGGTGTTGTGGGAGGGGGTCGGCCACCAGGGGAGAAGAGGAGAAGGAGGGGAGTGGCAGCAGACACGTGGGGAGAGGGAGTAGGAAAGGGAGCAGCACGCGGGGTGTGGAGAGGCTCACCGGATGTCCAGCAGAGGGAGGGAGGGAATGACGCATTACATATTTATATACTCGTACTCCACAAAGCCTTTGTTTTTATTTACCCTGTTCAGAATACTAAGATGGTGGCCAGGTGAGAAACTTATGCATGGTGCCATCGAGCTATGTGTGTTGTTGTTGTTGTTGTTTTTTCCATTTATAATGTTGATTCACACGTATTTTTTTCACTTTCTTTTCATATTTTTCTCCTTCTTTTATCGAGTCACCTATCGGGAACGTTGAACCCCCGCTGGGCCACTTCCTGCTAGCCTTGCCTGCAATACCTCCCACACACTCCCACTACTACCCATCCACTCCACTACCCTCTATATCCACAGCTTCAGTGACCTACGTACGGTGGTATGTGTTTCCCCTCACTCTTGGTACACCTTCCGCTCACCCTAAGTACATTTCATCCATCAAAATCATCCACCAACTCCTCCACTGCCTTCCCTCAGTACCCTTCACCCGCCTCCACCACTAGTATCCATCCTCCCTCATTACCACTCCAACTCCACTGACCTCACGCACCCCCAGTATCTTATACCCACCGTTAATACCCTCTAATGATATTCAGTACTCCACAGACTTACTTCAACAGCCTTCGACCATCTTCAGGACGTCCAGCAATCTCCACTACGTCCAGACCCGTTTGGTGTTCCTTCCATAAACTTTCGTACTTTGTACTAACTCTAGCACTTTCCACCTCCATCATTGCCTCCCTTCACCTCCGACACCCTCCTTTATCCCTTCATCACTCTTCCCCATCGCTTCTCACTACCCCCAGTACCCTTAACCTACCTTCAGTACCAACCACTTACTATTTTTTCCCGAGCTTTCCTATTATGCAGTGGCTCCCATCAGCAAAAAAAAAGAAAGGGCAGCATTGTTGTCTTTATCACAATACAACCATTGTTCCGTCGACTCGCATTTTTTAACATACGATCCATTTTTTGAAGTGAACATCTGACCTCAAGAAAAAAAGAGTTAGATCCTATATCTCTGAGATTCTGGAACACCTGACCATCCATTCTGTTGGTTCTTAGCACCGGCGTCAGAGAAGGCAGCACAGGCTGAAAACTAAATCTCCAGTTTGACTAAAGTCAAAGTGGCTGAGCCGATGGTTTAGTGTATACCACAGCAACTGATCATCTTGTCCTGGTGATCCTCAAAGAGATTAGCTTTCAGTTTACATACGTCAATAACAATCTATCTTTCTTAGATATCTTCATAATATAGATAGATAGATATAGACGAAAATATAAGCCTTTGAGTCAGATGTTGCTAAAATCTTGACTCAGATGAAGATGTTACAAAGTGACTCCTCAGAAACCTTGGAATGACAGACAGCTGCGGTTTCAAGTCTTCTAACCTTGTTGATACACACACACACACACACACACACACACACACACACACCAATAATCTTTGGCCCCTGTCACTACCACAACCCACAGGTGATCTCAGAATCTTTATTATTCACGATCTATCTCACCAAATTGAACTGAAATTATCCTACCTGACTTACGGATAAGAATTTGAAAACTAGTGTTCATGGAAGAAAGAGAAACAGTGTTAACCAAGTCAGAACCTTTGAGATTTTGACAAAGCGTGAGTTATCATTTTGAATGACATGATTCATATTCTCATTAGATTAGAACACTCTTCTGCTTGAGTCTACTACTCCTCCCACATGTCTTTCCTCGTTCACCTCCTCGTCAAGTAGTTCCTCTCCAACTCTTTCATCTACCACCTCCTCCTCCTCCTCCCTACCTTACCCCGACACTACAACCCGGAGGTTGTTCCCCCACCACACCTCCCGATCATCCTCCACCTCCGCTCCCCCACCGCGTTGTTACCTAACTCGACCTCACGCGTACATTAGCTTGGCGGGAGGTCGCTGGCACCCCCTACCGCTCCGGCAGAGGGGCGACAGTACTTGGCTTGTCAGCGATCACAAATTGCTTGTTTTTTTTTTTTTTTTGCGTTGTCGAATTGTGCTTTACGTAGTTGCGGAGTTTCCCTCTGTGGTCGCACTCTGGTCGTTTTTGCTCGATCAAATGTGCTTGGAAGAGTTGCTAGTGTCTGACTGTCAGAGTAAATTTCGCTAATTGCGTTTGTCAATGGCATTTCCAACCGTTAAACTGTTTTTACTGGAATATCGAGTTTTGTTTTATGGGATCAAATTTTGTCCCAGAGGCCACTCTTGTTTTTTTTTTCACCTTTTCAAACACTGCAGAGTTGTTGCCTTCCTCTCATCTGTGCAGACAATGTCTGTGAAACTTTTATCTTCGGCTTATATTTCCGTATTACAGAGGTCTGAGTCTGTCTGAAAAAGCAAAAGAATCTTTGAGATAAGTCACACAACACAAGTAAAACCATGAATATATGAAATACATAGAGACTAAAGCCAATGAATTTTTGCAAAGAAAAAAAGAATGTTGAGAAAATATCTATGACATACTTTTGTAAAACATAATTGTGACAAAATCATGCAGCATAATAGTCGTAATAGAGTATAAGTGAGTATATCATAGTATATCATTAACCTTAATTAGATCTTTTAGAGGTTTGTTGCGACCAAAATATTTGATATGACTCCAATTGGTAACTATGTTGATACATCCCCAGTGTTTGTATCCAGTTCTTTGTACTCAGCTCTGGACATCCCTGTTCCCTTGAGCTCTTAGCTATGTGCATAACTTACGTAAGTAAACTATAAGTAAAAAGGGGATAAGATGATTTCTTCACCTATCCGGGCGTTGTTGTGTAAGTGGACATCCCTGGAAAATGAGTTCGTCTTCAAGTATTTCCTGAAGTTATAACTAAATCTTGTGTAGCTAACGACGTATTTTGTAGTGAATAATCTCTTTAATGTTATAACTAATCACTCTGATTAAGTAATATACATTTAGGATATCAACTTCCTCACTTAAAACATCATAAGTGTCTTCTTTTTCTGTCTCTTCTTGTTTTTAATGTTTCGTATTGTACTTTAACAGACTGGTGAAATGAAAAATGATGTTTACCTTCTTGGGAAAAGCAAGCCTTTTTTTAAAGCTACATAAAGACAACGAAACAACGCAATGCCTGACTGGACAAAAAAAGGTGATCCTAGACAAAACCACAATAACAGAAGCACCTAAAGGCGACCACACACACAAAAAGGGGAAGGTTACACAGTCAACTCCAGTAAGGACGGAACACATAAACCACACATGTAGCCAGCCACACATGCTGGGCAAGATACAAGGGCTGCAACACGTGTGGCCAGATAAACTCTTACATCTCCTGTTGTTATGTTTCGCCAGAGACAACATTAATCAGCCAGATACTGGACTACTGTGCGTCCTGGGGCGTGGGATTGACCCTGATATACCCTCCTTCGTGCCCCCACTTGTTCATTCGGATTTATGCCGACGGACGTAAAAAGATAAATGTCTGCAGTAACATTTAAAACACGCACGCCAAATGGGGACCTTCTTTGTCTCTCCCCACGCCTTACAAAGGACAGTCCTCTCTGACACTAGCCCTTATTTGACCTTGAAGATTCCCAAGTATTTCAGTTAATCTAGGTCCATTCGATGCATGGAAAAGGAAGCATTTCGCGCCGTGCGTGAGGTATGCCGTTGCACTGAACAGACGGATAATTTTTCTTTAATAGAGAAGTTAATTCGGTATTTTGACATATTTCATTAATACCTTATAAGAAGCAATGTTATCATTTTCTATGTTTATTCAAAGTTTGTCTGCTCATGAATACGTTCCACGAAACATTATTTTAAAGCTAGTCTTTTATCATGACTCATCATAGTAGCATCCCACAACAATTTCTACAAGTAATTTGATATGGGAGTACGAAGACTCAAGGCATGGAAAGCATACACATGGGGGCTTAGATAACAACGGTAGAATATAGTCACTAGACTTTATTTGTCGGAAGTGTACCTGCTCCCTGTACTGAATAAGTAGGTAATTAGAAATAGTTAATCACATACGCAAAGGGAACATCATGTATAAACCAGATGACACTCCTAACATCACTTTCTTTCTGATTCTAATATGTCACAATGTCTGACCAGGACAAAATACACTTTAATCACCTGACACTTGACAACGATCCGACCATCACAACAAACTCCTCACACCCTCCAGCGACGTCTGTCCTTCCTTCAACTATCCCCCGATGGTTTGGAGCCGCCCTGACCACACTATATCCCAAAACTCTGCAGCCGTCTTGGCCACACGACCTCCTGATAGTCTGGAGCCGTCCTGGACGAACTATCTCCTGATAGTCTGAAGGCAACGAGAGTGAAGCAACAATTTCTCGGGCCGCTGCACTCTCTCCCTCCCCTGACCTCCACAGGAAGCCCGTGTCAGGCAGGGGAGACACCTGGACGCCCAGCTAACGGATCTACTGCACCGGCCGGACCGTGGACGCTCCTGGCCAGCGGCAGGAGAAGCAGGAGGGAGAGGGACTCCATGCGGGATGGAGTGTGAGAAGAGGATGAACAACGGAGTACTGAGGACAAAAGAAGGTGGGAGGAAGACATCGAGAAGAATGAGGAGTGGGTAGGTATCAGGAGACATGCAGGAGTTAAAGAATAAACCAGAGGAAAAGCAGGAAAGAAAGAAATCAACGATTTGTCAATACACTTAGATACAGAAGTCAAAGTCTCGTAAACAAAGAAATTAAAGGTATTGAGGCGATAGATAGCCACCAGATCTCTTTAATCAAAATCTATCAAATCACCCAAAAAAAACGGGCCAAACTTTAACCATAAAACAAGTTATTCAAATGAATAATATATCAGTAACTGATTAAAACGTGAGTATTTAATTTTCTCCCACTTACACGTCACAACCGTAACGCAACACCAGGTTTTCAATCATATTTCACTTAGTTACTAAGATAAGCTGATCGAATGAACATTGTCAGATGCTGATGTGAGTTACAGTGGTCCGGATAAGAGCTGCAAGAAAGTGACTGCAATGGTAACCGTATTCACCCAAATGCTGTAATGGTAGTCCAGGAGATGTATTGTGCACAATTTCTACCCTCTGAGACTACGCTGCCTCAATTAATTTATCGTAAATTATTTATATACCTACTCTATACTCATCGTTGATATTGGTCTGCAGTTTCCTATTTTCTCAAATAGTCGTTTTATCCACCCATATGTGGGCAGTGTCTCCTTCAGGGAGCTCCTAAACAACAACTCAAAGTTGATAACGATTTACTTATGGGTGAGGAGGATTCGAACCCAGTCCTACCGCGCGGCTGACCGGTACATCATTCACGGTAGGGCTGGGTTCGAATCCTCCTCACCCACAGGTAAATGGTTATCATCAGTTACATGTGTCCGGTACATGTTGAATATATAACAACTCAAGTTGATTGTCATGTGTTTCTGTCAAGTTTTTCAAACATTTTTTGGAAAACTGCACAGTATGTCTGTTTATATCTCTACCCACTTTTGGTTTCCCGTCTAACTTCTCGATCTCTCTCGAGTATTATCCATCACAGGGAAGCTTCTGTCACACCCTAGAGCTCACCTTGCACTTCTCTCGTACCACCCTAACTGCACCATCATTATTTTCACCGTCTACGAGTTCCGACATGTCAAATATTTTTCGGTGGTTTGCATACAGTCAGAATAATGAGGATGTCTTTTTTACATTCATATGTTTACTCATTATGTATCCCACTTAAAAAAGAATTTTTTTTTTCCGTTGTGCTTCCTAGAACACTGGATTTCCCTTTCATAATTGTAGACAAAACCGTCTTCTTCCTTCCTCACGACCGTAAGTAGTACTTGAGGGACATTATGCGTGTTTGCCAGCTTTACTTCCGCTTCTGGATAACCGTTGTGTCTAGTTTGGTTTCTCTAGGATTTGATCTCCCCAAGACTCCTGATGATTGGCAAGATGTACAATACACGAGTGTTCTCTTGTTTCCTTATAACATTGCCTCGTTGCGTCATTCCTCACTCTGAGAATCTTGCCTTCCACGTTGACCTGAGCATCTTTCTCTCTTCTCTTCACCGTTTCTTGCCAAGGGGAATAAATCGCTTCCACTTCCTTGGTTGATGTATTCCTCACCTCGCCACCAGATGGCCTTAAGGTGTACACTATGCTGGTTTTCTTTTTTTACGTTTTACACTTTATTTCACACTCCGTTGCACCTGACCGCCAGAGACAACACTCCCTGCCCTCCACGGGTGCTGACCTCCACCAACACGAATTGGATAATGTTGGGTGACGTGTTCCCTCAATGTGTTCCTCTAAGAAATACTTTTTAGATCTCGCATAACTTCGCAGCTGGACGCTTTGCTCAATCACATTTCAAACAGACTACGAATCGAGGACTTTTTCGATCGTAAGAGGACAAAAATATATCATTTCATTAAGCAACATCTCAGTTTGTTACGCCATTAACACAAGTATAGTGCAGTTCACTCGCAGATGATGGTGTACATGTAAGCCTTATTCTGTTACGAAGTCGTGTTATATAACGTTTGATCTGGTCCCGCACACACCTGACTTACCTAACACTACCATAACATGTCTCATATCTTGACATATCTCTCATATAAAAAGTAATATGCATTCATGATTCATTTTACATATATGTAGGATAACATATGCGGTATCGTGTATCAAGTCATTAACCTCCGTTCCGCATATATATATATATATATATATATATATATATATATATATATATATATATATATATATATATATATATATATATATATATATATATATATAAGTGCTTAGTACACCGGAAGCTTCACACTGGCTGTAAAATAATCTGCAGGTGATTTGGCATATTGATTTAGCATTTCCCAACTGCTTTCAGAATTCAGAAATGGGGATACACGTTACAAAAATTAGGAATGATCCTGTAAACTAACTAATATTCAAATTGAATAAATTAGATGAAAAACTGAAGGAAAAAACAAAGGAAATATTTTGGACAGTTGTGTTACAAAAGATGTGACCAGCAGGAGGATATGGTCATGATGGGGTATATTTCTCTTTTCACAACCACTCTAACTTTTCCCAGGTGCTTCAAGACGGCAGAGGCCATCCATGTATCAGCTTCTACAGAGAGCTTTATCTGAATTCATCACTTCAAGACAGAAAGTGCATACCTGTAGCCATGGGGGTGATTGTTCACCCTTCTTCACTTCCAGTCCGCCTGACCTCCGCTGAAGAAGAAAATGCCGCCTTCCTAGCGGCCACCATCAACACCACCGCCGCCGCTGTGGTCATTCCCGCCATAACCAGCAGCTGACACTACCCCAGACACCGTCAGAGTCACTGTTGCGTTCATCATCGCCACTAACGCAGGTGACACCGCCACAGTCAGTGTCAGTCTCGCTACTGCTAGCATCTTCATCACCACTAACGTAGCTGCTGCCACCACCAACCCCACCACCATCACTGTCAACATCGCCTCCGGCATCATCTACCCCGCTACTAACGCAACCTACGGCGCCTTCCTCACTGTCAACGTCGACTCCGTCATCATCTTCATCGACGCCGCTAACGCGACCCTCGCCGCCCCGCCAGTCAGCCCAGATGGACACGGAGGTCACGTAGGGTTTATTGATTAGCTGACGGCGTTAACGGCACACCCGAGTAGCCGTAGCCAGCAATCGATGAGCTGCAGCTCGTGTCTATGTTACAGAGGAGGGGCTGGGCGAGTGGTAGGTGGGCAAGGTGGAGGAGGTAGGGAGAACCAAAGGTTGAGGGGACTGGAAGGTGGTGATGGCCCCTTGAAAGCATACAGCCTGACAACTCCCGCTGAGGAAGTCTGCGAGCTATGGAATGAGACTTCCACGAAGCCACAGCTCGTCCAGCATTAGACCCCCTTAGCTACACTTACTGAACCACGATCACCGACAATCATGCTGTTTCTACCATCATTCTTTTAGCCCCAGGCTTCATCTCTGGTTTCTATCCTCTTACGTCATTTCACTATCTTAAAGGTATGGTATCATTCCTCCAACCACATCTCCTGGTGTCAAAGATGATGTCACGACTCACGCTAGATCTCCTTTTGGGTCCTTTCTTATTTGAACCCATCTGGTCCCTTCCCTTGATAAGTTCCTGGCATAGTTATTCCAACATTACGTTCTAGCGTCAGTCCCCCATTTAAGAAAACCAGCATCATTTTCTCTCTTATGTCCAAGGTATCATTTCTTTAGGTACAAGAAGACTGGAGCCTTTCCCTCTGCATATACCTAGTTACAATCCTGCGACGAATTCCCTTTGAGAAAACGTTCTCAGCCACACCTGAGGTTTTTCCTTCTTGGCCTCAACTTAAACATCACTCCTTCAGCTAAGGCTTCAGACATCAACATCATTGGAGGTATTAGTGGTGGTGGTAGTGGTGCAGTGATGAAGATGGTGGTGATATTTTCTCCCATCCCTCACCAGAGATGCAACAGGTAAGAGCCACTCCATGTGGTCCCCTCCTGTGTTTACATTCTCCCTCCTCCATCGTTGATTACTCTCTCTATCCTTTATTCGTCACTCGTAATTATTTTCTCTACTTCCTTTTCTTCCTCTCTCTCTCTCTCTCTCTCTCTCTCTCTCTCTCTCTCTCTCTCTCTCTCTCTCTCTCTCTCTCTCTCTCTCTCTCTCTCTCTCTCTCTCTCTCTGACTGAGGCATTGCCGACGACTTGTGGTAATCATCACCAGAATACTCCATTAGCAGCCTGATAATCAGAGCAAATCAATATTCTTATTGAACTATAGCATCAAACCTTGTGAGTTTTATCTTCTCCCAAGGTGAAGTTTAAAAGATGACTTCAAAAACAAGAACGAATCTTCTAGGAACCTGTTTTACTTTCTGCTACTTTCTTTAGTTTCTTGAATTAGAAGTTTTTGAAAGGTAGCTTTGCTGAGCGTTATCATGCACCCTTCAACATATTTTGGCCTCAAAATAAAGATTACTTATATTGCACACATCATTACTGTAGTTATGTTACCATGGCTCTGGTTGTTCTGGAGTGAGCTCCCTGTGGCTCGCTTTGCAATTACTTTCACCTTCAGCAACATCATCTTGAATTATGGCACATAATCATACAGTAATTATAAGAACCACTACGACTGTTGGTGTAATCAGTAAACAAACATCCATGATTAATCTCTCGTACCCAATTTTTTTTATTTTGTGGGCGCAAATAAATTTAAAAAAATATACTGTCTGCTTCTAGGATTATATTAGTGTCGGAAGAAAACAAAATGTGGGTCCTGATCTTGCCTTTTCCCAGTAGTTCTAATTTCTTCAACGGGAAGAGTTCATCTCCAACTCAAGATTTTGTCCAGGTAATATTAGTGCCTGAGTAGTGAGTAGGGAAAGGCTTAATGTTCAATTGCATATCTAAAGGAAAAGGCAAATATCTGAGAATAAGGCTCGTGAAATTCATGACTTCTAGTATTCTTGATTAAGCTTCTGATCCGTCAGGAAATAGGGAAGAAAGTCAACTTTCTTTTAGTGGAGACAAATTCAAGAATACATTTCGTCCACTGGGAGGCAGTGACTTGCAGCAGTAATTGAAAATCATATTATTCAGATGACAAACAACCGGAAGGTAGGTTATCTTCTGTACATATCTTGATCTCCGCCACGAAAACATTTCTGTGATTTCCTGAGAGATTTGATAAAAGTACTCCAAAATCCTGATTGAATAATTCATCCAGGTCTGGCAATGAATCCTCATTAGATCTCTTAATTTCATTGCAAATGTCAGTCTTTTCCTAAACTACATCCCATCCTCTGAATGATACATACATTTTTATTCCTCTTGAGAGATGCTAAGATTAATACGATCATTAATCAATTTAATGCTGATTATAAGAGAGAACGTGATCTATAAGTCTATTGCTTCATTAAACTCTTCCTCGCCTGTATTAAAGTTCACAGTGTTCGGTTGTATCTTAAGTGTAATGACTTTCCAGGCGATTTCTTGCAATGTTGAATGAATATTGAACAGACAGATAGCAATTTACAAGACAAAAGTCATATGAAGGGGAATATATATATATGTATATTCGTACAATTAGAAAGATTCGTACAGAAGTTATCAAATATTCAATTTTCCTTTGCCTTTCAGAGATGCTTCTCACAAGCAACGACTGAAGACTGAAGTGAGTGAGAAAGAGATATCTTCCACGTAAGAGTGCTGATCATCAAAACCATTGCCTTTTTTTCCTCGTGTAGCAAATAACTGAATTACAATGTTTCCCTCGAAACTTTAATTGTGAGTATCTGAACTTATTCTCGTCCTTGTTCAAAGCAGATTCACTAAGATAACAACCACGGATGTGATTATGGTAGAGATCTCGTAAAAGATATCATCTTTATCTAAATTCGATTAAGATAACCGCAGGTCAGGTAACGGTCGGTAATCTGACGAGATATAAGATACAGGTGACTTAGTACAGCTGTGGTGTTGTCCTAGTAGGATGCCTATGGTCAGTATCGTCCATATGTAACTGTACCACTCGCTAATGTGGAAGTCATTTGAAAGAGGATCACTGGAACTGGAACCAAAAGACTTCACCAATCATGTGCCAGTGTTTACATAGAGGGAATGGAACTTTGTCAGAAAAAGTGGAGGATCAAAACCAGCATGTTGAGGGTTATAACCTAAATGTGAAGGATCAAAACCAGAATGTAAAATTGTAAACCAGAATGTTGAGGGTCGAATTCAAAATATGGAGACTCAGAATCAAGATGAGGGACTCAAAATCATAATCAAAGGATAAAGTTCTTTTTTCAATAAACTTCATTACGTTTACACATCCATTATGACCAGCATTTACGTCCTGAGACATGCCAGGTATTCCAGGCAATAAGCTGCACGTTGTTAGCCGCTGATAACGTGAAATGCACATTCATAAAACAGAAGGAAAATCTGTGGACATGCGTCGACCGACGTGGTGGTGTACCTGAGCCGAAGCGACTCCGTCTGCCTCCTGTTCCTCCTGATCCTCATTGATATTCATTCAGATATGAGGAATAAATGAGCACATTCAAGATCATTATAAGTAGTATGACATACGGCAAGAGACAGATAACATTTGAATTATAAAACCTCACAATTAATTAGATAATTGCTAGATATAGTAACCAATTACGAGCCTTTTTTTTATCGCATATCAAACCACGAAAGTTATGGGGAAATCTGAAAGAGCAAACATGAGTTCCAAGTAGTTTGCTCATCATTCCAAGCCGACGATTTTGTTTCATTTCATCCAACAGGAACCACAAGATCTATACGGGCCTTTGGCCTTTATGTTGCAATTAATCTTTTTCTCTTACAGAGGCTCCACACACACAAACTTAAGTGAAATCCTCAAGTTTATCTTGGTATAAATTTGGCTGGCTTACAAGGAAAAACTTTTAGTAATGATAAGAAAATTGTCATTTGGCTTAAGGCGCTCCAGTGTAATCTTTTACTGACGATTTCCTCGCGAATAAACAAACACACACAGAGACACCAGTATGTTTTTGCTGCAGAAAGGATGTGAATATGACCTCCTCCTCAGCTCCCCTGTCTCTCCTGCCTCAAAATTCAAAACCTCCAGATGGCAATGTATTTATTAGCTCCCCAAAAGCATCAGTCAGTCAAATTTATAGAGATAAGTTTGCCTTTCAAAGCAAACAAGTAAAGTTTTATTTTGGTCGACTGTCTCAAATGTTTGTGGGAAAGTTCTGTGTGTGTTGCCCTCATGGCGACCAGTGACCCGCCCTGAGGTGACCCTTACAAAAGGGAATGACCTTAGGACCTTTCTCTAGACTCACATGAGCGCCCAGATGTCTCATGCAACAACTGCTGACTGTGGGGAGATCCCTTACAGAACCAGTAACCTTTGCAAGAATCATCAAAGGATGTGTGACCTCTGGGCATAAAGTTAGAATAACAACAATATCATCGTCTGATATTTTGGTAGTCAGCTGAAAAATTCTGTTAATGGAACCTGTATTTAGGAGTGACAGAAATGTGGCTTAAGTGCTGAGCAGGTGCAATTATATATCCCCTCGCAGGATAAGAAACTTCCTGTGGTGCCTTTGTTCCTTCTCTTGTGTTTCCAACAATTATGACTGCGTTCCGTCCCTTCCAGTGCTCGACACATCACCCTGAAGCTAGGTATGTACCTTCGCCTCACTAAAGTTACAAACACTTCTTTTATCTCGGACGTTAAGCATTCATTCGAATTACAAGAGGTCAAAGATCATTTGTTATCATTTCTGCTACAAAATCTTTAGAGATTCAGCCGAATATTTGAATACAAGATAGACTGGAATGATATTTATTTATTGTCAAGACAAATGCATTTTTACTTTAACTTGCAGCAAGACGATCTTCCACGTTCGTTAGGATATTCTTGTTTCAAGCCATAGAATGAATCGTTCCGGAACTAACTACGTCATGGTCGAGTGCAAGAGAGTTTCTGTAGAATCTCTGGGTCTTTGAAATGTATAGGGACGGTACAATGGGCCTTCACGCCATTTTCTGTCCCTTAGATACCAGGACGAATTGGTACTCCTGTGACGTTTTAACTACAGATTTCAAACAGTATTACCTGAACACAAGCAATACAGTAGATGATAGTTTGCTTAGTGAGTGAATTACACATACTATGAACCTGAACACTACACTCGTTCGTTATCTGAGTAACTTCTGTCATATCAAATTGAAGAATGGAAATGATATTCTTTTATTAATTTCATTCCTCGCCGAGAATAGTGATAAACACAAGACATATGAATGTCTGCTTGTGTCGTTTACTAGTATAGACACGCCAACTTTTCCCTTAACTACGACGTACACCATCATAACCATAGATAGTCATTATGACTGTGTTTCATTTCCATCTTCATTATAACACTTGTCATCCGTGCTATACATTTTGCACTGGTCTTCAGGTTTCAACGACTGTATTTCTTTCGACCGCATGAAATGCTCATGAACTTATTTCTCATCCCTTTCCACATTCCTCAAACATTCCGGTAGCTGTTAAGATTCAGGTCAGAGTCGCAGCGCCTTAGTATTGGCTGGAGGTCTTGAGTCTGTATGTTCCTTCGTTAATGATGAATCCAGGGAACGTGCCAGCCAACCCGATGGCTTCCTTGGCTCTCCGGTCGCGTCCACACTTCAAGCACAATGCGACGGACCCCAAGGGTGGGTGGGAGCTGGTGGGGTAGGAGGAGGAGGTTCTTCTTATCATCTTCGGCCCCATTTGCATTGATGAAATTCTAATCGTGGTTACTGTCAAGCGGTTGAAGTATATCGTTATTTTTGCCATTATCATCTTAATATCCATTATTATCGACGCATAGACGATTTTTTGTTGGCTGTTAGTGGGAATGCCAGATTCATGACCTGTACTGCTGCATACGATAGCCACAATGGTACACTACGTGGTACATTATACGGTACAGTACCCGGTACTATAGATGGTATGACGCACGTTTATCGTCTGGTATACTACGTCATACACTACACGGTACATCAGTATACTTGGTGTATGGTGCATAACACGGCACAATATCTTGTACACTACCAGTACATAACACGGTACACTGCACATACAATACCCGGTACACTACACTACAATGCCCACTACACTACACGGTACAATATACGGTGCAATACTTGGTACACCACAAGGTACAATACCCGGTGCACGACGGTACAGTGCTCAATACACTTTTAAACTGTGGTACAGTAGCCGGTGCGCCACCCGGTACACCACACGGTACAATGTACCATGAGAGTCTCGCATTACAGACCGGATGTCGACTTCAGCCTCAATCGTGATAAATCGCGTCCGCCACATCCGGGGGCAGGTGGCCCACACTGCTGGGGGCTGGACACCCCCTCAGGGGGCTCCTTGGGGGTGTGCCCTCAGGGGGAGGCTCATAGGGGATGTTTAGGGGGTGTTCCCTCAGGGGGGAGGAGGCTTCTGGGGAGCGCTGAAACCACCTCACACCGGCAAAAAATTCACGTCAGTAGACTTGGTACCCAGGAAGTGGACGGGTGGATCAGGGTAAAGTGCTGTACCGTCTTGTACCGTGGGGTACCTTGGTGCTTGGTGCTGTACCGTGGTTTGTTCAGTGCTGTGTTGGACAGTGGGGGAAGCAGGATACCGTACCGTCTTGTGTTCCGTGCCATGTTGTACCGGTAGGTAGCAAGGATACTGTACCGTGATGTTGGTGTTTTATACCGTGTGCTGTACCATACCTTGATGATAGTATTGCACTAATACTGTTGCAATAGGCTGCTCATGCTGCTGTTCCTTGGGAATCAATTGTCTTGATACCAAACAAGGACCAGTTCCTAGTATTGCTTCCACGATACCCAACCTGGGCAAGTTAGTGGCAGCCAATACGATACCAAAAATAAGAACTAGTCATTAGTGCTCCTCCCACGGTACCAGATGAGGTTTGTGAGAAACCATCTTACGATACTAGACCAAGACTGGGTTGTTAGTCCTCTCACCTGAAGATCCACACATGATAAGGACAAACACCTGAAGGACTAGAGGTAGTTCTTCATCACTCCGCTTGTAGACTAGCACTAGTTACCTCACGCAAGAAGCAGTTCAGGGTAGCTAGTATAGACTAGCCTCTACAGTTGACACAAATAAGTTAACCCTTGACTCTCAACCTCTTGGGGATTTTCTACTCACAGAAACAACCCTAAAAACACGTATGGAATAAATATCAACCAGGTTAACTACAGGAAGCATATGAAAAAGGAACTTGAGACTTGAATTAGTTATGCAAAAATCAGAAACCTATAAAAATGAAGGGGAAGTGTTGAAAGCGTTGCCTTGATATGTCGGGAACTTCTCGGGTCTGGTCCACCACAGTTATAGTCGTTCACAGGAAAATGAGTCGACCGCTTTCCTCGCCAGCCTTAATTTGCAGACTTACAGGCGAGGGACAGAAGTAAATTGACTTCATTCTTCAGTATTCTGAATATGTGAGAGTATGTCTGTATGTGCGTGTGTGTTTGAGTGTTTTTGTAGACATTCATGTGCGTATGATTGCATACGTGTAATTGTAATATGTGTATGAGTGTATATGCATATGTATTTTTGTGCACGAATACATGTGTTTTACGTGTGTTCATATGCATGTGTGTGTGTGTGTGTGTGTGTGTGTGTGTGTGTGTAATTAACCATTTGTACAGTGCGTGTAGAGTTGTGCAATGTTGTGTGCCTCATCTGTAAAACTTTCTGTAATGTTGTCTAAGTTTTTAAGTAATATTTTGGGGTTTACTGTTACTGTACCTATTCTGGTCATTCATCACACTGAAACTACATATATATATATATATATATATATATATATATATAT
The DNA here is from genome assembly GCF_036320965.1 of Panulirus ornatus. NCBI lineage: Eukaryota > Metazoa > Arthropoda > Malacostraca > Decapoda > Palinuridae > Panulirus > Panulirus ornatus. The sequence continues at coordinate 8,885,104 of NC_092247.1, read as the reverse complement.
ATATAAATGATGCATACTGTATATCGATTACGCATATACGAACCTGCATGTTTTTGTACGTATATGTGTATGTATTCTGGAGCATGTGTATTCCTGAGCAATATACGGTACTTGTCTGTCTACTTCTGAGAACGCACGACGGGATTTTCTCACGTGAGAAAGAGGAAGTGAACCCAACTCACGAAATGAACTCGTCCAGTTAAACGCGGTACAGCGAAACACTTGGCCCTTCAGAAGACACATATGTTTCTCATATCTCTCACAGGTGTTTGGCTCGATGATGCCACCGGAGATAAATACAGCAACACCACAATAATGTTTTACGTCAGTTGGACGGGCGGAGCGAGAGGACCTACGATAGTGGGAAACAAGAAGGTATAGAAAGAGTAGCCGGGACACTAGTGGGACTGCCCGAATTCACTTCATGACGTACTGGATCCCTTTCCTCTGCACGCTCTTTTCATCACCACAGATCCCTCTGTTAGAATTCTGTTTCCAACACTGTCTCCAACTCTCCCTGAGTCCCCAGTATCCATGGTACCTTGCCTGTGTCTACTGCTGCAATGGAGCGCTACCTATGAATAAGGTCAAGTCAAAGCTTCGAAGCTTATGCGAGCGGGACGGACTGTCTGATCTCATGCCTCTGGACTTCATAGAAAAGGACTTCCCCACCAGCCATGATGAGGGCACTGACATTTTCAAGAACATCGTCCAAAGGCGATTTGATTACACACCCAAGGACCGCTTTAATGGGATTCCTGCAACTTCAAGGTTGTGGTCGAATTAAGAGCAAGAAAATGATGAGCTTCTTAGAGCGAGCAGTCTCGCGACGAGACTCGACTTCTATTCATACACTGACGATGCTACAGCTTCGCCGAAGGTGAATTTACACTCGTTTGACCTCATGCAGATGGAGTCCAGTAACGCGATCATTGCTCGACAGGAACACCTTACAACCATTTGGAGTAGTCTATGAAAAAGACGTGGTCGGTTCGCCATAACTCAAGTTCCTCATTTTCGAAGACTGTATCATCTTGCTTCGCTTTGTTTGTAAAGACTTTGCATATCCGAAGCTTCAGACCAAGTAGTAATGAAACGTGTACTCTGCAACGATGATTCTTTATTACCTGAAGGGAATAGCACATTGTTCCCTTCATCAAGTAGAATTTCCATGAACAGAATCTACACAATAAAAGGAAAAGTTTTCCATGTTTCATGGGTATACATTACACGTGGCAGAAGAAACCAACAACTTCCTGCTTTAATTACATCTACGTTCCCCTCCCTGACCACCCACCGCTCTCACACAAACTGCCTCCAACATATTTACCGCCTGTGGCAATGCCTTGAACATTTTATGAACTTTACGACACTAGGTTACAGCAAGAATGTATTCACTTGTTCAAAGTATCAAAACAATATATATATATATATATATATATATATATATATATATATATATATATATATATATATATATATATATATATATATATATATATATATATATATATATATATATATATATATATATATATATATATATATATATATATATACAGGGTGTGGATTCACTGGATAATTCGCCAGCAACTTTCTCATATCATTCTTCTCTCAAATCACAGGAAAAATATATCCTGCAGGTAGAACCACAGACTTCTTTGTCTTCAGTACTGCACAGAAAATTGGAAATAGCTTTTCATTAAGACAAACAGTGTGTGATGTATGTACCTTCACAAGTGTCCTCAACAATACTGTATCAACTGATATTGATCACCACATTGTTCAGAATTTGTGCTATAAGTGCAGACGTCACTCTGGCTTTTGTTTAGGTATATATATATATATATATATATATATATATATATATATATATATATATATATACATATATATATATATATATATATATATATATATATATATATATATATATATATATATATATATATATATATATATATATATATATATATATCCCTAAACAACTTGGTTGGACGAATATTCTACCAGTTCGAAGTCTCGCTGATTAAAAATACATCAAACATATCCACATGAAACGTCTTACTTCCTTTTCAGAATGCAAAGACGGCCCCCCTCCTCCATAGTCTTCTTCATAGAGAAACATAAACCAGATGAATCACAGTTTGTGGTCAGCCATAATCTATTTCATTCTTCCGTGTCAAATGCCGTGCTTGTTTTGTCTTCAGCGGTGCATCGTGTGCCTTCCATGCTTTACCTTGCTAGAGGGAATGAACGGTGGTGTAATGACCTTCTCATTTGTTCTATCCTAATCTCTTTTATACATAGAAAAGCAGTCAGTGTTGGAATGTCATTTGGCAGATAATATTGTCTTAGGCCAATAGGTTTTTCTGTTCTGAGCTTTTCCCCTATGGCATTACGGAATCCTACGAACTCTTATGTGCTCATCACGACTCAACATTATGGCCCTTCTACGAACCACACATTCCTTGTCACTTAACGCCCTATCAGTCTCTCTCTCTCTCTCTCTCTCTCTCTCTCTCTCTCTCTCTCTCTCTCTCTCTCTCTCTCTCTCTCTCTCTCTGATAACCTGCACAGTCCTCATCAACGGCCACTCCTACACGTATAACTCCACCTCCTCTGCCGTCTAGTACACCTTACCCATCTCCACTAGCCCCTCCCTCCCTACCTTTCCTCCTCCAACTCCTCCCTCTGCTTTAACTCCTCCTCCCCCCCAACCCCAGCAACTCCCCACTTCAATTCACCCTACACCTACACCTCCGACCATCTCTCCCCACTTAACCTCCCCATCCTCTCCTCCCCATCATTGCGACGCCTTCTTCCTGCCCAACGCTCCCCATCTCCCTCTTATCTGGCCGCCCTTGCGTCATGAATTATCTCCTGTGGTTCATTACTATTCATGAGTATCTAGACTTCAATAGCTCAGCGTCTGATCATAATAATGTAGTAATGGGTGACCCTGGCTGACCTTATATTTCTCTGTGATGGGTTAATCGCTCGATATCAGGGCTAAAGTGGTACGCTTAATGGATGGTCTTCGTGGTTTGGTTGTTTGGGTTGGAAAATGGAGAACCTTTTCTCATATCTCCCTCTTTTCTCTTTCTCCTTTTTCGTTCAGCTTGAGTCAGTGCGCAAGTGTGTGTGTGTGTGTGTGTGTGTGTGTGTGTGTGTGTGTGTGTGTGTGTGTGTGTGTGCACAAAAGCTTCAGAAACTGGGCTTCATCAATTAGTTTATATAGTAAGTTATGTCTTGAAAGAACTCCTTATAATTCGTATACGATAAGACATCATTGTACGGTAGATGTTGTCTCTGAATTCAGTGTGTCCACAGCTCGTCAGGTTAGGTGCATGTGTGGCGGGGCAACGCATCTCTGGGACAAGGAACCTCGAATTGTAGGAGGTGACGTTGGCCGTGAAGGAGACTGGTGTAAGCAATTTTATACCGAACCCTCGCATGAGGTCCAGATGACGGTCTAGGGAGACTACGGAGGATCTGAATGTTCAACGCCTCTGTCTATGGATGTAAAAGGGATCGATGATGATGTTTCTTGCACACTCCATCCCTTTAACCCCTCCTATTCTGCACCTTTTTAATAGCCACCACCACTGTTCTGTGGCTCACAGGGGGAGACCAGGCGGAGGAGGAGGAGGTAGTGGAGAGTTTGGAAAGACTGAGAGTTGTGTAGGCGTTCGTGAGTTTAGGAACTGGGAGTCTTGGTGTCTTGGATCAACAGTGTAGACGGAGAGCTTGATGGCAGTGCCAACGTGGTCCTTCTGGCGTATCTTATCGTCCAAAATGCCAAAGGGAAGCTCGGTGAGGTGTACAGTCTGAAGGCCTTGTGAGACAGCAAAGTATATCTAATTATCTCTTCATAGTTACCAATCTTTACAGTATAGGGAGGAGGGAGTTCTCAACTTCTGAGCTTTCTACACTAGCGTGAGACTCAACGAAGAGATTATTTTCTAATAAGAAATTTGGCGAGATACTTGACGAGTGCTTTGAGACTCTTACGGAAGCCCTTCACAAAATCTCCCGGAGTCGTTTCAGGAGCTCGTGATGAGCTATTAGGAACTCCTCTGCACCACTTTGGGAACTCTTGGTGGTCAGGCTTCTCATCAAGCGTGCAGAGTTCATGACCTGCACGTGCAAATGCCAGCCACCTCGTGCGCCAGGGGTCACTGCGTGGCTCTTATCTTGACGGATATGCCGCAAATGGAGCGTTTAATTTACTGTTACGTGAGAGAAACGTCATGGCGAGTGGAAGAGAAATTGGCGGTAATAGCTAAGGCAGAAGGCGCGGAGAAGATGCACGCCAGCAGAGAGGAGAAGGCGTATAAGGGAGAAAATATGAGGGAATAGGCGTGGGAAAGAGACTTCGAGAGTAAATGAAGGAGATGACGTGAGGAGGAGATAAAGAACAACAAAATGATCGAGATCTGTGGTCAAGAGATAAAGAACAGTAGATAAGAGACAGAGAAAAAGAGAGAAATAAGTCTCAGAGACAGATAAAGTGGAGACCGAATGAGAGAGACGAAGTGGGAGAGATGCAATGGGTTGTTAATATCGGTTGGATCATAGGAGGGAGACTGGAAGCAACGTATACCATAAGAGACGGTGCCAGGGAGAGAGTGGGGGAGAGGTATATGCAGAAGACGAGGTAAGAAAAAGAGTTAGGGAAGGGTACTGGAAAGAGATTAGAAAATATATGAAAGAAGTGGCTCTAGTGGTAGACTGGGGACAATGTATGAGAAAGAGAGTGTTGGAAAGAGAAATATTTAGCGAGGAACAATGATTAATAGTGGTGATTATTTACAAGGAAAATGGTAGAGGGAGTCCTATCTTCACATTTTATTTAAACGTTACATTTACAAATTCCATTCATTTTTCATTTATCTCTTAATCACCGCTAAGTCTATTCACTAATCTATCCATGAACATCCACCATTTTACATATGTATTCACACACTCACTCTTTTTTCTCTACAAGACTTGGCTTGAATACCTTTGGCAAGGCTATGTCAGTGGGAGTACAATCTCCTCAGAGAACTTCTCGAACCAAGAGGTCCATCTTTTCCCTGCTACTATATGTAGTGCAGCTTTGGAACTGCTTATGTGTATGACGGGAGTGAAAAAAAAGTACCTGAAAGTGAATAGGAGAGAAGACCGATAATGAGAAAAAAAGAACTGTAAAATTGCAATTGCTCCTCATGGAAGAAGAAAAGTGCATGGAAAATGGTTGGTAAAATACTTTTTTCTTTGACGAAATAAATGACGAAAGAGACGGACGGACAGACAGACAGACAGACAGACAGACAGACAGACAGACAAACAAACAAAACGTCGTACTTTGTAGAAAGGATTTAAAGTACTTTTAAATAAAGGAATGAGGAAAGTCAGGCACATGTCTCTGTGAGCAGAAAATCTCGTGAAATGCTTACGTTAGGTCATGAATATTTCGTCCAAAAAAGTTTTTAAACTATAAAGGTATTTCAAACACTTTTAGAAACTCTGAAAAAAATTAGAGTGTTATGACTTTAGTACTTAAGAGTATAGTAACTATAGCAGTGAGAGGAATGATGACTGTAGCAGTGAAGGTATAATAAGTGTAGCAGTGGAAGGTATGATGACTGTAGCAGTAAGATCTATAATGACCGTGACAGATATGATGACTGAGGCAGAGAGGTATCATAGGTGTAGCAGTGATATGTATAATGATTGAAGCCACTGAATGTATGATGCTTGTAGTAGTAAGAAGGATTGATCATTATGATAACTCTTTCTTCCCTCAAACATCTAAGCTGTGGTATTGTCTTTACACCTTCCGGCTTTCCTTCTTCCTAATACCTTTTGACATTTTTAAACTCAGGTCCACACATACACCTGCAGAGACCTCATTAATATGTACTATCCTTTTTCTATCACTTTGTTTCTCTCACCCAAGATGGCCTTTGACTGTGACATGTTTTACCCGTATTTGTTGGTTGTTATTCAGAAAAAGTGTATTACGTCTCTAACAGTGAAGCATAATGGCTAGAAGTGAAAGGTCGTGGAGGAGGAGGTTCTGTGGAGGTCGTACACAGGATGGTGCACGGGTCGTAGGAGGGATGGGGTAGAGGTCGTGCGTGAGATAGTTGGAGGGTCGTCGGGTGGATAGCGCCAGGGTCAGCAGGAGTATGCAGACAACAGGAAGCGCTCATGTAAAGGACAGGGATAGGGAAGGAGGGAGGGACCTTGTGACCACGGAAGCGTCAGGACACTATGGTGTGGATAGAGGAAGGAACTCTGGTGTTAAAAGCCGCGACTACTTTGGGACAGTAGAAGATCTGGATCTCTGATAAGTGGTGTTGTGGGAGATGAGGATGAGGGACGCGTGACCACCATGAATACGTAATTAGGAAGGAAGAATACTGCATCAACCTTAGCTCTGTGTGAGGCCTTGGAGAAAAAGCTGTCGCAAATATATCCAATACAAGAAACCTAAGTACAAAAAGCTAACGATATCATTGCCGTCTCAACCTGCTCCCTAATCATGTCATTTGTACAATTACTTATCTGAGATAAAGAAGATAAGAGATGTATCAATAATACATAACATATATCTTGATCAAGTGGTCGCCCTGAGAGTAATTGCGATTGTCATTTTCTTGAAGCGTTACGACACTAGACAAAGTGACACAAATTAAGGAGGAAAGACACGACGCCTGGAAGGAGACTTCAGCTCTACAAATGGGGATGTTAAGAGAAAAATATTAGATATAATGATATGTTTCCTTGACTTTTTATATTTCCTCAAACCCCCTGAATTACAGGAGAGAACTACTTACCTACACAAGACTGTATGAGCCACCATGATGATCATATGTTAAGAGTAATGTTCACATTATGAGAAACTCTATCAAAAGCTAAGATGTCTAGATAATGATTTTTGAACGACTTGTCAGTGTATTCTGAGATTAATTCCCTCATGATAATGACGACAGCAAATTGCCTCTCTCTCTCTCTCTCTCTCTCTCTCTCTCCCTCTCTCTCTCTCTCTCTCTCTCTCTCTCTCTCTCTCTCTCTCTCTCTCTCTCTCTCTCTCTCTCTCTCTCTCTCTCTCTCTCTCTCTCTCTCCACTTCACTTCGTCTCTCCTGTGACCTAAACCCAGGACAACTTTCTCCCACTTTCATTACTTTCACCTCAAGGTTGATGTGGGTCTCTCTCTCTCTCTCTCTCTCTCTCTCTCTCTCTCTCTCTCTCTCTCTCTCTCTCTCTCTCTCTCTCTCTCTCTCTCTCTCTCTCTCTCTCTCTCTCTCTCTCTCTCTCTCTCTCTCTCTCTCTCTCAGTCCCAGGGCCAGCGGGCTTCCCTGTAGGCCCAGGTTACACGACACATCTTCGTTTGCAGAAGTGAAAAGGAACTTTATTAAATCATATTGAATTATATCAAATGTGAGTTGAAGAAAACACAAAACCTGGTATAAAAAATACCAAACTACATGGTTATGTAGGTGTATGTTAACTAAAAAGATACCTCTTCACATACAGGCACATGTAGAATACATTATCATATTTTAATCATGAGCTGACAACTTGCTTGCTCAACTTGCAACTGGTCATTCAACCCATCACCAGCATGATTCAGTAACATATTTTCGAAGCGTTTGTTCTTTCATGCATATCATGGAACCTGTTTCTGCCTTCAGAGGAAAATAAAGTTGCTATGAACAATATATATATATATATATATATATATAAATATATATCGTCAGCTTTACATTCGAGGCGACCAGAGCACTGCAAAGCAGCAGTGACAGCAATGCTCGTTTCACGACCGTGCCACAAGTAGTGGTATAACAGGACTCAGTCGTCCACCAGACCCTCAGAGCAGTGGCCATGTAATTACACTTAACTTTCTATAAAATGGTTTTATAAAGGTATGTTTTACATCACAAATATTCGAAGTTTCACATCATTCTTTTTTCATTTTTCTCATGTAATAAGATTATTCACGGACTCATAGGAATACAAGAAAATGGTATTTGATTAATCTAAACTGACACGACAGGTTTCATTCTTGGTACATTTATGTTAAGATTATATTCTTGGAACCAACGTATGGAGAATTATACGTTCTGTACCAAAGATTTTGTTCCAGTATTTTATTTGTAAAGAAAAGATGTATCAAAGAGAAATCAAAGCCTAGAAGACAGTGATGAAAAACATGTTCAGATGTGGCAAGGTAAATAGCGAACGGGAATGAAAAATTCATGGGTCTGATGTACGAGGATCGTTCACTGGTATAATGTTCTAACAAACACACACACACACACACACACACACACACACACACACACACACACACACACACACACATACACACAAACTGGTCAGTAAACGTGTACCTGGTTTAGGCTGGTGTGTGTGTGTGTGTGTGTGTGTGTGTGTGTGTGTGTGTGTGTGTGTGTGTGTGTGTGTGGGTGTGTGTGATTGTATTTTCACATAAGAATACACATTCTACATATTCTGTCAAGAGACTGGGTAGCACAATTGTAAAACTTCTTCCCTCTACGTAACATACACATGGTAGTCACACACAAAAACAAATTATAATTGCTATCTTAAAGCATATATTCCTCTTCTTGTCTGGCAATCAAATTATTTAGCCTTGATTTTTTTTACCTTCTCTGAACTCTGCTCTATCACACCTGCTATTAACCATCAGGCAACTAGAACTGATCCATTATTCTTCAGTTGTTTTTTATTTATTTATCTCATCCTCAACTTCAGTCATATGACCCTCGTGTAAAGACTTAACAATACTGAACCTCTGTGTTCAGTCTTCGGTATTAAGAACTCTCTTACCCCAATCATTATCACCCAAAAATTCTGACCATGGTATTCCACACTCTATCTACTCCGTTACACAGGTAATCGCGGACTTCTTGGTTCATAAAGAAAGAAATCATACACTCTGTTCCCCCTTACCATTTATGGTGTGTATGGTAATTACACTTCTTAATACACTCTTACCAAACATCTCTCATACCACATATATCATGCGTACCATCCTAACTACAGTTAATGAGTACCGTTCCAGCTATATATTTCATAGGTGTCATTCTTATTATACACATAATAGGTACCATTCATACCTTATATATCTTAGGTGCTCATCGCGCACCGTACTTTATTGCTGTCATTCTCACACGATCCTAATAGGGAAAGTCCTTATCATGTATAATAGAAACCATTCTTACCATTAACGTAATGGTTTAACCCTTATAATGCATTTAAGAGAACTCTTCTTGGCTGCCTCTGTGGAGCGGTACCATTGCCAGACACCCATGGGCGTCCATGCCAACCCGTTCCTAAACACCTACTTACACAATCTTTTTTTCTTTTACATTGTATATTCATAATTTTCTAGCTTTCTCTACCCCCTGTGTCTGTGTAGTAGGAATGATCTGTACTACTTCTGCTTCGGTCCAGCTCACCGATTGCCATGCTCCCTCCGCCCCAGACATGATCTTCCATGCTCCTCCTCGCTATGCTCCAGGGCCCCCTGGACTCGTCTGTAGTGCCTGAGGAGATGAGAACCTGTTTCGTCGGAGAGATAGCCTCTTCCCTCCTGCTCCCTCGCCCCACCACTCCATCCTTCTACCCTCCTTACTACTCCCTCGCTTAACCACTCCAATTCTCCTTACAATTCTCTCCTACTCATCTGCTCCATCATTACATCCTGCTGCTCTCCTTACTACTTCTTCCTGCCCTCCCAATCCCATCACTCCATCCTGCTACTCTCCTTAATACTCCCTCCTGCTCCCTGCCCCGCCGCCCCTCTTGCTACCTGCCCCACCACTCCCACCTACTTCCCACCCCACCTCTCCCTCCACCACTCCCTTCACTACCCCACCTGTCTCTCCTCCCTCTCATACTCCATCCGTTCCCTCTCTATCTTCTCCCTCACCACCCTGAAGGTCAGTCAAGCGATGATTTTTCTTATCCTTACCGCTTTATTTTAAGACATATTTCAAAGATAAATTTACTTGTGTATCAAGGAATTTGACTGTCTGCTATATTCTTTCTGAGGTGACCCTTCCAATTAGAGAAGATTAATCATAAGAGACAGACAGATCTTGGAATATCTTCGACCTGAAACCCACACACACACACACACACACACACACACACACACACACACACACACACACGCACACATACACCCTCTTTACGCAATGAGAAGCACTAGAACCATATACAAGCACCACCATGGCTGTCACCTTAGTAGAAGTCAGACCTTGACTGTCAGAAAATAATATAATGGAAGTTTCATATATGGATAGACTGATATCACGAAACCCTGGACGAGAAAGAAGAAAAAAATATGAGTGAAAATCATCACTTGGGGCAGCATTTCCAGTTCTGGTCGTACCCACCCCTCTCCCTTGCCTGCTTACCCACACTCTTCTCTCGGGGCTGCAATGGCCTATATTTTTTTGCGTGTATATCCTTCTTACATCAGCGGGCCTGAGGCGGCTCGCCTGACGCACCGTGGCCTGTGACGGCGGAGCAATGTTGACACCTTTCTGGGAAGGGAGTGATCATGTTGAGGTTACTAATGTCCTCAGGGGGCTGACGCTCCACTCTCTCTCTCTCTCTCTCTCTCTCTCTCTCTCTCTCTCTCTCTCTCTCTCTCTCTCTCTCTCTCTCTCTCTCCTTTTCACCTGCCCGGGTGTTACCACGCGCAGGTTGTCCTCCTACCACGGCCAGTTAACAGGCTCAGTACGAGCATTTTGTATGGACGGCATCGCGTTGAAGTCTTTCGCTTCTTTAACAGGGAAGTCCCTGATCTTACGGCAGAGGAGCAGACTGTGACCAAACCTTGAGAGCCTTTTCACTGCTGAGAGAAGTCCGGAGCCACAAGGTGTCGTGGCGGCTTTACTGTCCTCACCATATCGATTCGAAGGCTTCATTATTGTCATTGTTAGCATATAAATAGTACATGAATATGCTAATCAGGTGACACTCCCCGACGCCCATTTCGGAGCCAACCCCCTTAATTGGGATATAGATTTTTGGTGCCTGCTTATCTCTCGTCTCCATCAGACATGCTCGACGTTCGGCCGCGGGCAACACTGGTACCGCAGAACCGACTGACTCTTAGAGTTAAAAAGAATCGAAAGCTAAAATACTATTAGGTTCAGTTCGTCACTTTGGCCCACAGCTAGGACGGTTGTCTCATACAATCGCAACACATTAAATGTACATTTGATCTTACGTATAAGACTCGAGTTTGATTTATAATGATGAGTAATTATACATAAGGTAGATAATGTTATGTTTGATTAATGACTTCATAGATGTCTGTTAATAAGACGCCTGATAAATTCTAAAGGTTGAATTGGTCATCTCCCTGTCACAGATAATATAGCAAGACGTGCGAATTATAGTATACATACATACATATATATATATATATATATATATATATATATATATATATATATATATATATATATATATATATATATATATACACTCACATACACTCGATACATTGTCTTACTTATATAAGACTACGACAGGCCAAGCTATTTACCACTAAGAATAAAAAGTATAAGTAACTACTGCGATAAATTCATAACGTGGCAAGTGGACCCGTGAGAATACTCTATATAGGAGACGAGGTGAGTGTACAGACGTCTGTGTGTGTGTGTGTGTGTGTGTGTGTGTGTGTGAGAGAGAGAACGGGACGTGGCCTCTGGCGTGTGCATGTTATAAAATGGTGCCTTATGGTGGCGGAGGCGGTGTTGGTGGAGGTGGTGCAGGCGAGTGTTGCAGAAGGCCACACCTGTTCTCTCTCCCCCGCCTCACACCACCATGTGAACAACAACTTCTTTTCGACACCGTGTGTCGCTATGATAGTGCTTACCGATCCACACCCGATCGCCACCGACTTAGCTCGTCGCTAATGGTTCAACAACCATTTTGATAGGAAATTAACCTGTTAGGGTGATTGACAACCTGTCTAACAACCATTCGACGCAGAGGGCATGACCGCGGAGGGCCAATCAGCGCGCGGCGTCGACCATTAGCATGATTTATGGGTGCGGACGGTGGTTCATTGGCTCAGTGACGAGTGGCTCAGTGGGCGGGGGTGTGTTGCCCTCACCCCAAGGCTGATCCATCACCCCACCTCACTCACTGTCCATCACCCCACCACCCTCATCGTCTATCACCATTCTCCCCATCTATCACCCCACCAGCCTCCGTGCACCGCCTACCTACCGACCTACCACCATCACCACCTATCACCACCACCACATAACATCATCACCTACCACCATCACCACCTACCACAGTCACCAGCTACCATCAACACCACCTACAAACATCATCACCAACAATAGCCACCAAACACCAACAATAATACTTTCCCTTTCCGCCACCATCACCACCAGTCCTCTCCAACAACAGCAGTATTAAGACTGACAGATCTATATCAGTGGTTCTGCCTTGACAAGTGCTGAGCATAGTGAAGGTTACTGTTGATCACTTGCTGTAATACGAGAAACTAAACAATAAAATTCCAAGGTATTTTCGCGTGAAGCTTCCTTCATCTAACAAAGATTATAAAGAAATGATGCTATGATACCCCTTCAAAATACTATTCCACTCGCTTATAGTAAAATGAAAAAGTATCACTATTTTCCTCTCACTAACATTCAAAAATAGGCCTTAGGAATATCCAGATAACGAAATGAACGAACCGAAAATGTTCAAAAAGTATATATTTTCCCAGAGACGCCATGCAGGCAGACAGGCAGCCAGGCAGTGGGCGTGCGGGTCATTCTTCTTGTTAATTACCGGCGTGTACTGTTGTTGTGAGCTGCCCTGTACTCATTATTCTAATCCTGGTAATTACACGTCTCGTGGGACCCCTTGTCAATCACCTGACCCTCCCATCGGAGTTGGGAACCTCGGAATATACAGTACACAGCCGGGACACGGGACACGCAGGGGCCTGGGGGAAACACCACGAAATATGGGACATGCCTAGGGATAGGGGACAGTACTGGACAAGGGGGCCAACTCTGGACATGGGGGAGCCAGCCTGGCAAAAAAGAGAACCAGCGTAGGATTTAAGGTCTCCAGGAGACATAGATTTGCTGTGCATCATGAGAATTAAATCCACTCTAGGATGAGAGGAGGTACATGTATCGACAATAGGTCAACCAGATCAATTTCCCCTTAGCTTTATTTCTAGTGCATCTAACAATACCACTAATGCTAATAGCAGGAGAAAAACTATGTGATGCGTGCATTACTAAAGGAAAAAAATGGTCAGTTAGAATTTCAAAAGCCCCAGTGACATGCCACTAATATTTCTGACGCAAGTCATGAATGATCATAAACATGTCATAGATAATATTATTCATATCATCTCTATGTTACTGGCAAACCTATATTGACAGTCACCATCAGTTGATTGAAGTAGTCACAAAATATTCAACACCAGTCATTAGATCCTTTGAATTTCTCACTGCCGTTCCTTTAGCTTTCGTACAACTATTCATCAACAGGAGAACGAACCTGTGAAAAAGCAATTCGATCCACGTTTCTTAAAGTTTCGGAACACGAACGAAACTTAGTACAATATACAATAGATTTTCTAGAATGGTGATGACTTACTGGTGATAAATATAGTGAAACGAGGCAACTTAGTAACACGAAACGCCTGTGGTAATTCATACGACAGTTTACAAAACGGTGAGTAAACCTGTCAAAACCTTTTATTTCTCTTTTCATTTTAAGTTTGGTTATGGAGAAAGTGACACATAAATAAGAGTTTTACTGACGGAGGTAATCACGGAGGGTACATGACTGGTGCTGATATAGGTGTCAGTTTGACGTGCATGGACTAGTGACTTACGTATAAGTATAGACCTAACGACAAATGGAGGATTTAAATATAAGTAAGGTGTCCAGAGGAAGAGGAGGACGAGGGGTTGTGGGGGCTGTGAGGGTCACAAGCGAGGACAGATGATTCAGTTTCATATTGACAGGTGTTTTTTGGATGTTGCCGTTTGGAGCAGATAGCATCTGCTGTGGAGTGATTTTTTTTTTTATAACTATATATTTGAATGAAAATTGTTGCTGATTATTCTTGAACGATATTGCTGGTGGATGATTTACACAGGCCCTCAAATCCCCTTAACAGGTTTGATAACTATATTGATGGCAGTTGGTGTGGTTTTAGAGTGTGTTGTGTTGTGGTTCTAGTAAGTAACTAGTCCTGGATGTAGCTAGGAAATGGTGCCATATGGGATGTGCTGATGACTGCTAGTTTGAAAGGTACTTGTAGGTATTCAAGCTTGTAGGTAAGAGCATTTGTATGTGGTCCTTGTTGGTGTTTTTATAAGTCTGCCATCTATTGTAGACGTCATTGGAATATGTCTTTGGTAAGTGAATAGATTAACATTGTTGTCGTCTGGCATTTCACTGTTTCTTCGAGCAAGAATTGGAAACAGTGGCGTTGTATGAAGCTGTTGTTGTTGTTATTGTTGGTAACGTTATATCGAGGTTATTCTTGATGATCTTTTCATAATGGTGTTGGTTGAAATTATTTGTATTAGTGATTTTCCTTGGTCTGTGGTCTACTTCACAGACGTTAACGTGGTATGTCTGTGACAAATGTTTTAGTAGAATGGTATTGCAACTTGTTGTTCGCTGTCTCGTTTTTGTAAAGCCAATCGCTTCGTTTCTGATCTCTTCCTACTAACAGACAACCTCATAGGGATCCAATAGTCTGTTGCTAGTTTGCAGACCTTTGTATTACATAAAGCTGTTGCAAGGCACTGACACCAGTTGTTTTCGCTGACATCAGCTGTTGGTAGGAGCTGTCACTGTCAAGTGTTGTCTCTGGTGGAAGATATTGTTACTGGCGTGCTATGGCAAGGGATGGTGGTAAGCACCATCTGGAGGTGTTGCTGTCTTCGGGTGTTGAAGGAAAGTGTCTACAGCAGGTTTCTCATTACCAGGTGTCTTGGAAAGACAACTTCTGCCAAGAATTTTTTGTTTTTGTTTATATTTTTGTTGCCAAGTGCTGCTGGTACATGTTTTTATTACTTGTCTCGGTAAACGTTGCAGCTGTCGATGATATTATCGTTAGTTGTTGGCAGGTGTTCTAGCCATTGTTGCTGGCAGCTGGCAGTTAAAGTTGCTGCTGAAATATATGGTTGTTGGCAGGTGTTCTGGTCAGGGTTCGGGCACCATCCTATGCTCCCTCCCATAACATAGGTGTCATACCTCACCCTAACCATCTTCATTCACCCTAAGCTTATCAGTTCACTTTGGTTCCTTCTCATCGTGAGTTTCCTCCCTTATCTTGGGTTCCTCCCCTAAGTACTCTCTCCTACCATCTCTCGCATCCTTGTGCCTCTCTTCACCTCAGACAGTCCTCCCTCATCTTAATTGTCCTCCTTTACCCTAAGTGTTCCCACATACTCACACTGTTTGTTCGTCTCCCTTACCTAAATGAAACCTCCCTCAATCTAAGTGTTTCTTTTCACCTTCTATGTGTTCTTAGTAACATTTCCTTATCATTTGCCTTATTTTCCTTTGTTGTCCTTTATCAAGGATTTGCTCCCTTTCTCTAACTGCCCATTTCATCGCACTAGGCCCCCTTCCTCATCCTGGATATCCAGAGCTAACCACGGTCACTCTGGTTATCCTTCCTCATTTCAGTGTCCTTCTTCCCTCGCCCTACGTATCCAAATATACCCTTGGAGTCCATCTTTAGTTGAGGTATATAATCCTTAACTCTAGATGCTTTCTTCACTTTAGGTGTCCCTCCTCCACACAGGGCGCGTCCCCCCATTGCCGAGGTATCTTTGTCCTCTGGCCCCGACGGCGCCTGAGTTATGTAGCCAACCTAGACGGCCGTAACAAAGAGAACACAGCGTGTGGTTGTCGCCTGTCGAGGACCGGGAGCGACGGGTCAAGACCTGTCCACGTAGCTACCGGAGACTCTACATCCAGGTCCTCTCTCTACCTCAGCTCTTCCTATGCACCATGAGCATCTCCCGTCTTCATCGTGTTATGTCGTAACTGACCAATGAACTACTAGGATCATCCTGACTAATGAGTTGAGTCAAACACAATGGGTCAATCTCAGTTCTACGAGATGGTCTCCCTGCTGGGAAGATGATGGAGGGTTATCCTCCATCTGAACCCTCTGCTTCTGTTTCTCCTCCCACTGACTCGTCTTCATCAATCGCATCGACTTTCAGACACAGAGCATCTCAAGTTGACACTGGAGGTGTGCTACGAAGGCTGTCTCCAGAATTAATGATGGATTCATGTATATTGATGATATTTCTACGATTTCTCCAACAAGCACACAAGATAGATGAGGGGGATGGGTGTCTTAGAGTACATGATCATGAACATTTCTTTGTGATATGACGTAAAAACTCGTGAATTTGCTTTTAAACTTCGTCCATGTGTTTGGACCTCATCTGTTCATGGTTACTGAACTCTTACATATGTTGAAAAGTAATGATATTCTGTACTGAAAATTTAGTAACCCATAAAGGTACATCCAAACCCAAAGTCGCGGCCAAAGGCCGTTCCGATATCAAACTTTTAAACGATAACAAAAGAATTAAGTTTGGTTACCTCAGTCCCCTTTACATGTATGTTATATTCACACTGTAGAACATCGATAAGTTCTATGAATTAAAAGTATTCTAAGGAACATTATGTTCTTTATCCGTATATGAAGTATGAGGATGTGCAGGTCGTGGCTGATGGCCAATGATCTCATCGTTCAGTTGACATACTATTTTGTCATATATCAAGTATGACTATGCCACCCTCCCCAGGCACTTGTGCGTTGCGGCTCGCGATCGAAAAAGATAATGTCTCTTATGAAATTACTAACATTCACTGTACGGAAATTACTATGTGATATCTCTGGAGTTTAATTACGGTAAAGTTCACGTTTAAAAATATTTTACTGTACTGTAATAGCAATCCAATTATAGGGTTAAACGATACTGCTCATTTTTCGATCTCATGTCATCATCTTCAACTGGTTTTCTCACTGTGGAACTTAAATGCTCTGTTGTTTTCAGTATGGCGTCATTCGCGTCCGAGCTACTTTATAAAGAGGATGTGTTTTAAAAGGCGTGTTGAAGGGACCTCAGCTACCACGTTGCCGAAGCTTTGCGTGTTGGGCGGGTGGATAGTGATGTGTAGAAGTCTATACGAAAGTTATGGCTCTTAGTCTGATGATCCGGAGAAAGTCTCAAGTTGAGATCAGAAAATAAAGAAGAGGAGGCGGGAGGCACCTGAACTAAGTGAGCAAAGTGATAATGATGAAACTAGGAACAATAAGAGGCAGAGAAACGTTCCAGAAGAAGAAAAAAAAAGGACGCAACTGGGAACTGAATGGAAGTGGATGGTCGAAAGACTCGAAGAGAATCCACCAGAGTGATAGTCTCCGTAACCCACGTTATAGTAGATCCTGAGTTCTTTCTCGGCGATGAAGGATTGGAATGGGTGAGGTAAGAACCAAGTGTCAGCCTTGATGAAGGGAGAGATCTCGGAGAGAATACCCACCACTGAAGCTGGACGACTGGTACTGTGTTGCTGGACGACTGGTACTGTGTTGCTGGACGACTGGTAATGTGTTACAAGTGCAGCAGGTGCCATACGACTTGGGAGCGTCATGGTGAATATCGATGTCATTTCTGTGGAAAAAGAAATCACAAATCGAAGTTAGGAAGTGAAACCAAATCCAGGCACTGAGGTGTGCCATGTAGCTGTAATTGTGGCATAATGCAGACTCGAAAACGTCAAGAACACGCCTGCAAATACGGGCTGCCCAGCCCCAGAACATGGTGCTGCTCAGCCCCAGAACATGGGGACGAACAGGAGCGGAAACAGGAGGAAGGAAGGAAGAGGTGTTGCAGGGGAGACAACTGACCATTCAACTGAAAACGTGTGGGAGACCAAAGTGGAACAGAATGACACGGTGAAGATGACAGGAAATGATACAAGCGCTGCTGTGATACGAGAGTTGTAGGATAATAACCCAAACTACAAATCCGATGATCTGTAACGATTACTACTTCAACTCTAGAAGGAACTCTAGACGTCTAGGAAAAGGGAGAAAGATAACTATAATGTAACTGCCTACTTTCGCGGAAATGAAATTACGGGCGTGAACAGCATACAGGAAACAGGGATGAAAATGACTGTGTGAAGAACGCAAACAGTACACCCTCGTTGAGGCGGGGCCGGAAATGTGGACGTGAGGGAGGAGATAGCCGCGAGTGGGCGGACATCCCGGGGCTGGTGCATGACAGGGTGTTCGCCCGAGTGAAGGATGGAATGGGGGAGACTGTAAACGAGAAATTGAGGTTAATTCCTCTTGTTAATGAGGAAGATTGAGAGAATAGCAGTCCGGTTCCCTTTCATCTTACATCCCAGGGTTATAGATGTACAATCACAAAAAACAATCCATATATCTTAGTGTTAGACAATATGACCCAAACACTGCTGTATAATGTGGATGCCATCGATCAACAAGGAATGATAACGTATGATGATGATACAATGAATGCATACTGTCATCAACTTCTTTAATCTACGTACATCCGTAAAGGATGGATACTTTGTGTGTTTATCTAATATATCCAGTGCTCTAGTTGGTGATGATGATCCTCATCACACGTCCCTGTGTGGTACAGGATGTAGCAACAATAAAGGAAGACCAATTGGAAGACTGAGAAGAGAGAGGGTAAGAGCCACCAGCACCAGCTAAAAGACAATGTTCTCAGCATGGAGGACGGGCAAGACCAACTGAGTAAAGACCGCAAATGGAGGAAGAAGCTTGTCCTGCATTTCTCGACATATCACTCCATAGAATTACCAATACCTTCACTCATTATTAGTTGTTGTCAATTGCTTTGGTAATTACCTTTCACTCTCCACCTAGATGTTTGAGACACATTTTCGTCTTCACTTGATTACTTCCTCTGATTTTATACTTCTTACATAATCATCTTAACTCCGTGTCATTATCTAACAGACTCATACACTCACTATTTTATGAGGCATATGGTGTTCCTCATAGCCAGAGTCCAAGCTGTATATGTTGATTTATCCCCCTTATGCATACCCGGACCCCGCATAGTCCCAGGCCATATTTCATGTTACATATGATGTAACCTGTTTCAGGCCTACGCCTTTAGAATTCGTTGCTCTTTATCCTGTCAGGTCGATTAGTTCAATAGACCTTCCCCAGGGAATGTATTGTATCAGCTACCACTCTGCTCCCCTTCTGCCATTCATCACACACGTCTCGTCTCCCTACATTATATATTAGGGTGTCCCATGTTGCCTCATCGGTCGACCACAGAAATGCCTTTCTGTTTTGGGCAAACAATATCCATCATAAGACATGTTCAACATCTTTTTTTCGCGATTATTTTTACGAATGATTTAACCCACCGATCTCAAGCCACAATGCTGTTTCTCTTTCCCTCTTCTGTAGATATTACTCTGATGTCTGTTCCCGAAGTTGGCTGGTTGTGTGTCCCTGCCAAACCCCGTAACACTCGAAAAAACACATCGTCCATGATTACTGTGTGGCTGAGGCAACTCAAGGCAGGTAGCTGTAATGTCTGCCTTACTGCTTATACTTCTATGCTTTAAAACACTAACAGGTTTGGCCTACCCCTTTATCAAAGACAAATTTTATGTCATTTTACCTCTTGTTTCCTTACTTCTCCAGCCTTAAAACTGTTCACAGAAATCTGGACAATTAACACTTTTATCAAACAACATGAATTATTCATAAGTTATTTATCTCATATTCTCTAAGGTCAGTAAACGAAAACCTCCAACGTAGAAAATGTTGCTTCACAGTTCATGTCTCGACTGAGGCCATAACATAACAGTTCATGCTGAAGGGTCATCTCACGTGCATGTCTTGGGTGAAATGGAGAAAGTGAATTCGTGCCATGTTGACATCATATTCATCTTCCCTCCCAGCAGCAATAACATACTGTGATTTGACTTCCTGACCTTTTACGATTGCATATAAAACCTGGATATGTTTCCTTCCACACGTCTGTTGCCATGGTCTCAAGTACATTGGTAGGAGGATTTAGCAACGTGTGTATAGAAAGACTTGCTATTTGTAACTGTTTGTATCAAACATGCGATTAGAAATGAATGACATCTATACATTTAAAATTTCCTCCATGCATAATTGCACCTTATCCATCCTAGGATAATGATAATAGATACATAGATAGATAGTTAGATAGATAAATGATAGATAGATAGATGGAACACCACGTTCCTTGATGTAACAGAGAAAAGTTGAGAAAAGAAGGAATACTTTGTCTTGATTAAAGTGATGGTGAAACATACACTTGGTGGCCTACCCCAAAGCTTTTCCATGAGCATGGTTGACACCATAATGAATCATTTTCTACAGCTCACTGACGAGACATTCAAAGCTTCCTCAGGGAGAGGATGTGTTAAGCAGAAGGGACACACATCACTCGTGTAACAGGTAATCAACTATGCAGTTGGTATATGACCTGAAGCTTTCTGGAAAGTCGTCTCTTGAGACTTGAGTCATTGACGTAATTCATCCTCACCTTCAGGGTGGGAAGGATTCCAATGTCTATCAGTGTGTCTGTCTACAAAAGTTCCTGCACATGCATGATGTCCTGAAGGGATAGAAATGGTGGATTTTCACACCAGTAGATTTCCTACAGGCAGCAGTCCAAGTCGTGGACAAAAGAACAAAAATTTGGTGCCTGTTGGAGACTAAACACCTCTTTATTCTGATAACACCCCATCAACACATTTGCAAGGTACTCGATCTAAAAAAACAATAATCCTGAATTCTGTTTTATATACATAAATCAACTATGATTATTTAAATTCTTTGCTCTCTTTTCTTTCCATTTTTATTTATGTCATTTACTACAATTTCCCAGAGCAACTACCACCACCACCTCCCCTCCAAAAAAAAAGAAAAAAAATTCACGAAAGTAATAAACTACAAACTTGGAGGAGGTAAGTAACCTGGGAGGGAATTCCTCTTTCGTGTCGAGCTGCAGGTAAGTGCATCTCCTAAACTCCGTCTCCTCGTAAAATACTGGCAGTCAATACACCAATATAGCAGAGTTCATGTCTGATGCCCTAAGGTAATGATTTTCTATACGTTCGAGGCGACAAGTTTCCAATTGGCTAGAGGGCAGCGGGTGACTAGCTACCCTGGGGCAATCAGCTGAGTAGAGCGAGGCAGTAAAGTGTAGGGGTTCACGCCGAGGGCTCGCTTTTTGGCTGCTCTTTATTGCACCTGGATACGAACTTTTCCTCCACTCAAATTACACTGGGAGCCACCCTGAGGAGATGCTTCGTCCATATATTTGCAGCTTAGGAGCATAAACTAGGCAAGTGGGTGGCTGCAGTCATGTTGGGAATTACAAGCCTAAATTTTTCTGATGATAGATATAGTTGATTCTATCAAATGCCACTATTATTCACAGATGGATATTGCTAGACTTAGCGGGACAGATGAGTGTGTATGAAGGAAAGAGTGTGTCTTACGTTGGGTTAACCTGAGAGAGGACATGTTTGGTTAAGTGTGTGGCAGCTGGTGACGGAGAATTCTCACTGCTTCATGGAGTGTGAAGTAATACATTTCCCAAATGGGTGGTCACGAAAATGCTTCTAAAACTAATGAGAACTGTGACCAAATAAAAGAAGAAAACTCTGGAAGCTAGGTTTTAAAAGACCAGTTCATACCTATTACAGCTTTGGACCTTTGAAATTTTTCTCGTTGATACCAATTTAATCAATGGCACTTATACAGGTATTTGTACAGAAGTGAGTATCCGTTTAACTAGTCCTGTTCTTTTTTCATTTACGAATAAAGGTTTCGCCTTCTCCACACAAGGTTAATCTTCCTCACAAACCTAAGTTTCTTATATATTACAAACTGTGAATTGACAGGTGCAAATTTGCCTGAAGTTCCCCGATTACCCTTTCATATACATCGAAGATGATTACAAGCAGAACACGATTGTCTGTACGCTCATTTGTGTTAACATCCGTGAATGTTTTTGTGTGTGTGCGTGAGTCCACACGATCGTGCATACTTGTATCTTCAATTGTATTTATGTGTGTGTGTGTGTGTGTGTGTGTGTGTGTGTGTGTATAGTCAAAGATGTGTTTTGTCTTTGTACATCGTTAATCTGTGACTCTTGCAATACAATTTTTTTTCACGTTCAACACATCATCTGAACTGTATTCTCGTGAGCACGCTTAAGTGTACAGTTTCATGTAGACGTGATCCAATGTAAATGGAGAACAAGTATCAGTGTTTCGCCACAGGTCAGCGATATGCTGAGAATTCTCAGGCGTTGTACGACCTAAGAAAGATTTATACACATATTCCTGGAGGTCTTGAGATGAGATAAAGTCCTGGCAAACCCATCACGTTTATCGTGTTCCATTCTTAATATTTATTAAGTGCAATAAATAAAGATTTTTTTTTTTGAGGGGGTATTGGTTGCACTGTTTCCTGGAACCATTAGAAGAAATAACTAAAACGTTTCTCTTAGTTACATGAAAAGTTTCAATATTTGGTCAAAAGTTGATTAATTTCTCAGATACTCGTTCCTCTCTACATAACTGTAGAATAAGGTATATGTATGATATCCACGAATACATTCTTTTTAACATATCTGAGACTGTAAACCTTTTGTCCTGTCATCTGTGCACCAAGAAAGAAAAACAGATGCTGGACTAGTTCTAGAGACTTGTTTATATCTGTGTTTCAGAATCTGCTTCAAGTTTAGCTCTTTCCATGTTAAGTGAGAAGGATTTCGCTCGGATTTTGCCATGTGTAGGTGGGAATGTAAGTACAGGAATAAGTCATGAACAAGGGCTTCTCATATGGACAACCACCTGCCAGGTCATTGAAGGAAGACGATTTTGAGTTACCCAACCTGGCCAACACAACCTTTGGTTTAAATTATCAGTTCTGGGATGCAGTGAAGAACACAGATTCATGCATGATGGTGGAAGACTAATTAAAATAATTCCTATAAATATGATTTTTCTAGAAAATACAGTAGATTATCATCTTAATCTTATATCAAATAATTTCAGAATATTTCAATCATAAGAGAACGGCTTTTGGACCTCCGTGGTGCAGCGGTTAGTGCTGCTGACTTTAACGCATTCAATGGACTCCCAGGGTCGAGTGCATAGGTTCGAATCCTGGCAGCAGCAATCGATCCACAGTCAACCCAGCTGTACATCCTTTCCTGTAGGTTGGTCGATAGAAATGGGTACCTTGCTTAAGCTAGGGCATATAAAAACGTAACCTCGATTAAGGCACTCATTTGCCCGTGTCGTTTATGCTAACACAGAATTACGTAAAACTGACTCGCTCGTTGTCAGTCATCTACTTATCAATCAAATCAGTGAGTCTCATCAGTTTGTTTCCCACCTCCATATGTTAAGGTGAGCAACAAGACACTGACGAGTACTTGAAAACTTTAAGTGTATAGTTTTACAACTACAGGCGAATGTGAATCATGTTACAAAGGTGGGATGCGGTCCACATTTAGGTAGAGGGTGTGTGTTATCAGGCACGCTGATCATAAGGATGCCGTCATGATGATGTGAGGGATCTGATACAGGTATTTCAGGTTGCAGGGAAAGCGGGAGGGAGAGAGAGAGAAAGAGGGAAGAATGTTGACGCCATGGAGGGAGAGTGGGAAGCAGCGTTCTATCGCCAGTGTAAGAGTGAGGCAATCGCTGATGAGACCCTGACAGACTTACGTTAAAGCTACTAGTAATACCATCTTCAATTCTGTACGTACGTGATATAAAGTACTACAGCAATGATCTGATTTCATTACTTCTCTCCCGCACTCATTAATCCCCTGGGCACATTTAGATGCAATTATTTACAGCAGCAAATGGAGGAGTTTCTCCCTCTTGAGGAGGATCTTGCAATTAATTGGTGGTCGCTGATCACACCTACTTGTTCCCGAGGCCCTTCCACAATGCACCCATTATCCAGGACTCGGTTAACCCTGTGCCCTGATGATCCTAGACTCGGTTAACTGAAGTCACTGAATACGCAACTGAAAAACTGACACCGAAAATTTGGCTCAATGAATGGTACTAGCAGTCTAAGATCATGGAAGCTATAGAGTTGTCTGAGCATAGAATTTGATAAATCTAGGACAATTCATATTCTAGAATTTGTTAAACGAATATTTTGAACTATGATATTTGTCGTGAATATTCTCAGTCAAGCCATTCACAGTGGTATTCTAGTTCTTAATAAGAGATCAAGATAAACGAGACTGAAAAGAAATACATATATAACCAAGACCTAATTTCTTATTATCAAAGATCCTAGTAAGTGGTCAGTTCCATCACACAGATGACAGTGAACAGGAGACATGGCTTGAGAGACAGTATATGCTAATCCATCAAAAGACAAGACCTGAATTCAGAGATACGGTTCTATTGACGAAGTATTATTAATGATTCCTCCAGTACTTTATTCCTTAAAGATAACTCACCAAGAACATGTGTCATAGATCTAATTATCGATGAAACCTGGTCGATCAAGAGGTCATTATATACATGTAATCAATCGGTCGGAAACGTCATATATTTTTAGAAAGAAACCAGACAGGTTCACCGACCTGTGTAGTGAAGTGTTGTGACATATTGAAGGTTTCTGATATACTGGTGTGATGTCATGATGTACTGGAGTGACGTCATGATGCACTAGCGTGATATCATCTTCCCTTTTGAGGCTGCTCGAAAAAGAGGCACTTGGTGTGTGTTTCCATGCATCTCTGGGCTGTTTACATACTCCCCATGTGATCATGTAGTCCTCGTTTGATCATGTAGTCCTCGTCTGATCATGTAGTCCTCGTCTGATCATGTAGTCCTCGTCTGATCATGTAGTCCTCGTCTGATCATGTAGTCCTCGTCTGATCATGTAGTCCTCGTCTGATCATGTAGTCCTCGTCTGATCATGTAGTCCTCGTCTGATCATGTAGTCCTCGTCTGATCATGTAGTCCTCGTCTGATCATGTAGTCCTCGTCTGATCATGTAGTCCTCGTCTGATCATGTAGTCATCGTCTGATCATGTAGTCCTCGTCTGATCATGTAGTCCTCGTCTGATCATGTAGTCCTCGTCTGATCATGTAGCTATCGTCTGTCTTCTTCACCTTCGTCTTAAACTTTGGTATTTCAGGTCAGCCAAAAAAATGATAAAGCTTTTGACCTTGGAGAAGTATAATGTTATGTATATTATTAGAATAATTATCGATGTAGAGCATAATACAAACCCTATAATCTGGCATGATAACCTTGGTAAAGCTTAATACAAACTATATATGATCAAAGAATTTGGCCTCCGGGAACCATACGATAATGCCTATAATCAGAACATTTTACCTTGGAAACGAAAATTTGAAGTCTATCATCGTATAAGTTAACCTTGAAGAAGCATAATATTAAGCACATAATGATGAAAGTTTGCCTCAGAGAATTATAATATATTATATATAATCATGGAACTCACTCGGGGGGAAAATATAATAATGATAAAAAAAATCCCATAATGAGGGAAGCTTGCTTTAAAGAGATGATGATGAGGAACGCGTAAATCCTTTGACACGTCTTGACGCCTGCCTTATAAATCTCTCTCAGATATTACTTAACCTAAGGTAGTTCATTCTCCTTACCTGGCTTCGATACCCTGCACTAACCAGCCGTGGGTGGGTCTCCCCCTCCTGTAGCATCACCCGCCATAATAGCCCTCCCCCCCCCCACCTGACGTCATGCGCCTCTTAAATATATCAAACAAAAATCTGCTCAGGATGATGAGCATGGCTGGTCATCTGGGGTTTTTTCTTTTCCCTTTTTTCTTTTTTTTTTTTTTTTGCCAAGCATCGTGGCAGGCGGTGGGGGTATTAGCCTGGACACTTGGACAAGAACGGGCACTAATAACAATTCATGGCTAATTATACTCGAGTTAATAGACCCCGTCTATATTCTAACCTTCTTGCGGGACACTATATAGACTTCAATCTGCCGGCGTTCCAAACTGGACAGATAGTAGTATCTTCAGTATTAATCTCTCCCCACGAGAGAATGATCGCCAATATTATTTTCAGGAGCGACGTACACTCCAAAATATTTTCGTGATTCGTGGGGACCCCTTTAAAAAAAATGCTCTTAAGATAAAAATATATGATCGAAATATCATTTACAAAAGAATTTATATCAGTAAAATTCTTATATTTACGTTAGACTCAGGTGAAAAAAAAATTTATATATGAGGTACTTCTTGATTTTCAGTCTGAATGAATTATCAGGAAATGTAGCAAAATTCCTTCGCAAAAATCGAGCTCACTTCATCGATGTAACGATGTTCCTGAAGCATACATACGAAGTCTGAGTGGCGTGGTGGGAGGACTGTCCCTGCTCCTGGCGCCTCACAGTAAAGTTGCAACACGGAGCAGCCGGCTACTCCCGGGGCCCGATGACCCATCCTCCCTTAAATACTTTAAAAACCAACCGGGGCTCCGGGGGCTGATGGATTTATGTTGCAAAGTTGCGCACTGCTTCGGCCTCCCTGGCATCAGCAGCCCACGAAATTATACCTGAACGCCATTTTCTCTTCCCTAATTTTACCATTATTTATATCATAATTGTCCACTAAATCAAATCTGGGGAAGGGCCATGAGCCCCTAGTACACAGCTAGTCAGTCATCTACACCCAGAAATCCCCCGTCATCATCCAGCAATCACCCGTCATCATCCGCAAACCACCGACTACCTACAAGTCAAGATTCTACGTTATTGGTTGTAAATCTCCCCTACGTATCTAATCAATCGTCTGGCGCTGGATCAACCTTAACTCCAAACCGACCATAAGGCCAGCAATCCCGGGACATAATGCTGATGATCTAGGGCTTATGGGGGATGGAGGGTTACCACTGTCCTGACCCTGGGCCGAAGGTTCGGTAGCAGGGACGGGGCAGGGTCCTCTGGTCTCCTCCTCTCCAGCCCTCCCCGCTGCAAGGCCACCCCTCCTCCTGATGATAGTGAAGATGATAGTGATACCGTAGTGATAAGTAATCGTTGGGAAAATGGATAGTGATGATAATGGCAGGTGTAAGGGTAATGATGGTAGGAGGAAACTACCGGTTGCCCCCTTAACAGCTGCTGTAGGATGACCCCTGATGGTGGGGGATGGCTGAGTGGCCAGCCAGCCCCGAAGAACAAGGTCCTCGACTCAGAGCCGCTGGAGCGCAGGAACCAGTCGAGAGATCCTCTTCTTGGAGAAAATTTTTATGCATTTTATTTTACTAATTACGGAGATGTGATAAATTAGTTGTTGTTTTTTATTACTTATGAACCCACACCACTTAAGACACTTCACAATACTTCTCGACCAGAACAAGATGATTCTTTATCACATCTTCGACATCAAGAGTGGAAAGCGTTGGAACCCAGAACAAAAAGTATGTTTAGCTCTATTTATTAGACGAGGCCGTATTAATAAATAACTTTTTGAAATATTATATAATAATCACGATAGCTTTTACAGTCGCAGAGGTATTAATTATCTACCAAGAGTTTAGTACATGGGTAACTGGAGGTAATAATTTTATACAGAACATTACGTGGCAAGTATTTTCTGGTTATATAACTTAATCTGCCCAGAATAACAGTCTTTCAATTGTAGGATTCTTTTTCAGTTCTGTACATTTTTCTCTTGTACCAAAACTCCTTTTTAATTACTTGCTGGATGTTCTCACCATTTAGAACAAACAATGGAATATCCTAGATCACTTATTGCTAAGGGATAAAAACAGCAATTAAACTAGAAATAATCATAGGTTGTTCTTTGAATGGAAAATGCATGTGCAAGTGCAATGCAATAAACGCAAAGTATGATCAGAACTGACTGGATACTGTTGAACACCAAGGGCTCAGTAGGCAAGACGATGGTGTTCTGAACTTGAACCTATAGTAGTCTTAGCATAGCAGCATTCCGTAGTTTTCAATACACTGTCAAAAAGCACTTGAACGTCAGGATACAAACAAATGACAGGAACTGAAACCACTTTTCATGCAGCTCGGTATTTGAAAGCCATTGTTCCTGAGATCTAGACCTCCAGCCTTCTCCCACATCAACCTGGAAACTCCAGGATATGCCCAGGCACGAGAAGTCCGCATTTTCACCAAAGAACTGTAGCCATCAATCCTATATGAGTGAAAATCAGTTTACAGTTATAGTTTACCACTAAAGATTGCAATGATCTGATTGGCTTTATGAATCAACATGTGGAAATATACGTTCACATTTTTCTGGCCTCGTAAATGATCCTGCAAGTCTGACCCTCATGACTTAACTTGAGACATTCACACTTGACATCTGTGACCCCTGGTCTCATAAGTCCTTTGACCTGATCTCCATGATCTTATCAGTTTGATATGAACTTCATGACTTGACCTTCATAATGGCTCGTCCATTGTGATCAAGGATTAATAATTTGAATGGCCTGAGAAACTTCCATTTCGTAAACTTAATGATCTGACCCCATGACCTAACTCTCACGATCTGAGCACTGAGATATGAATTTCGTGACCTGACTCGTTCAGAGATCGATCTGACCTGGCTATCGGAACGTAGCTTTTAACTCTCTGAGGCCAACAGTGAGACACTAGCACGGGGGTGCGACTCCTGAGCGCGACGGTACGATCCTCAAGTATGTCGGTGCGATTTGACCTGAAGCGGGTCAAAGACCAGGGCATCATACTCAAGGGTCGTGCCGTCGTGCGCAATGATGATATTGTCTTGCTTAAAAGTAAAGTGCATACCTTTATGGAGATTCTCGTAACCTAAAACCCAATTCTCATAACCTACTCTTCAAATACTGATTGATCCAGCACAACATAATCCTAAAGAACTGGAAAAAACATGGTAAGGCCAGATAACAAATAAACTTCTGGTGTATGAATAGTCTGATGGATGACAGGACTTGAAAATATGTGGAAAGAACAGACAACAGATGACCTGATGGTTGTTTACGAGGGTACCTGATGGAAGTCAGTCATAGGATTCTGTATTCCTAAATTATATAAATGGAAAACAGGCAAGTAGCGCAGAAATTTTCTTCTGTGCTTTAGATGTGGTGTTCAGAAGTACTCTTAGTGGATGCTGTGTACTATATGCTGCGCGAGTACTCCAGACAGAGACCATGCTATATGCTTGATGGGGTGTTCAGCATTGTACAGTACTGGGAAGGAGCCAAAAGCTGTCGCTGGAAGGCAGAGTAATATCTATGGCGTTCGGCCCATACTTCCCTAAATGGAATGCATATATGACATCGGGTGGAGGCCATGCATTACTCCAGGCACTACTTGCTGCAGTACCTCCTCCCCTGGAGTGGGCAGCAGAGTACGGAGTAGTACAGAAGGTAGATGCAGCCTTTGCCTCACGACTGCATAATGTGACCACAAGATATATAGCCGCTTTATGACCCCCTCTAAGTATTATAATAAAAGAGCAAAGTCCCGACTCTTTTTGCTTTGTTTATGGTTTACGAGGCTCATAAAACACTAGAGCATGATACGTTCCCGCCGGTAACACAAGTCTGATATAATAGAGATTAAGTGACTTTAAATGTAAATAAATCCTTCGCTCTTTAACGGGGGCCAAGAATGGGCCTTAGTGACTTGCTAAGTCATGCCTAATGTTATTGATGATATAAATACCGTCTTGTGAGTGAAAAAAAATATCACCAAAATATCGCACGGGTAGGTAAATTGTAAACAATTGTTTGACACAGAAATAAAGGAAATGATTATCTGTTCTGTGAAACATTAATTTCATCAGCTTCATGATACATTAGCCTGAGATACCACGGGAGGAACAGACGAAGTGTGAGAAGCAGCTCGAAACAGACATGGCATCTGTTCCTAACTCCTCTGTACGTCTGGTGCTCAATTATTTCATTCATCACGACTTTTTGCCGTCCGCTCTGGAGGAGACTTGCCTCTCAAGTATTGCACCTGGAAACTGTTGAGGGAAAGAATCGCTCACGCTGAAATAAGAGGCAGAAGCAACACCCACAACCCTGACCCTGCAGGTCGACTCCAAGATTATTTACGAGTTTGAGAGTAAATTATGAAGCAAAAGATCAGGAGAAATACAGCCAAGTAATATCTATTTTCATAAAACAATATTCTTCAACAAAACCTGATGATTCTGTATAGTAACAGATAATGCAAAATGATACCAGACGATACATTATCTAAAATGATTCTGATGGAGACAGCCTAGTCGTCTTTAGTCTCTGCAAGACTAAACTACTAGAGTAAAATGAGTGATTCTCTGCTGAATCCCATGATTCATCGCTTGACACACTTGTCTTGCACCGATTTAGGTCTTACTCCAAATAAGTTTGCATTCAACAAGAGCAAGTGATTCTGTGCGATGAATCCTAACCAAAACAAAGAGAT
Organism: Panulirus ornatus; assembly: GCF_036320965.1. Taxonomy (NCBI): domain Eukaryota; kingdom Metazoa; phylum Arthropoda; class Malacostraca; order Decapoda; family Palinuridae; genus Panulirus; species Panulirus ornatus. The sequence continues at coordinate 8,854,508 of NC_092247.1, read as the reverse complement.
CTTAGAATAAAGATTCGACACAACTACGTAAATGAGTTTTCTAGAAATACAGAAAGTGAGGCATGTGGGCGGGTTCTTGTGTCGACAGATTAAATGAAGAAATACAAGGGGACACAAAAATATACAAACAGCAACAGACCAACTGAATTAATGGAAAAAATCAGAAACAGAGATTAGTGTAGTAAGAGTGTAAAAGCAAGCAGACGACTGATGAAGAAATACTTGTAAATCTCCAGGTAACTTCAGAGGTGCAAATGATGTTCGTCACGGATAAGAGGAGAAGTATTTGTCAGGTCTGTTCATATATTAACAACATTGAAAAGGAAAATTCCTTCACCTCTTTCGGAGCAAAACGTTTATCCCGAGTTTTCATCTCATGCCACAAACAAAGAAGACAAACTTAGCCTTGAATGATTGCTTAACTCGAGGCTGCCAAAGCCTTTGATAATCTCGAACATCTGAGCCAAAACACCTATTAATATTCTGTTTCCTAAGTTGTGTAGGTTTAAGTCGATAAGTCAGCTTTCTTAGGATTTGCTCCTCAATACGGGAATCATGTTGGTAGCTCTCTGCTTACTTTCTCTATCCTTTCAATGTGTCTTTTCAAGTTGTGTGATCAAAGGGATTTGTTTCTTAAAGTTGAATTCGAATATGCTACTTGTAAAGCCTATTGTCTTTCTTTTTCACCTTTCTTATTGCTTCTTCGCTCTGCTTACTTGGCTTTAGGTCAATCTGAGACCATTCATAACGTAGTTTAGTTTCCATTTTTACTGCCGGTGTGTAAGACCTGTGAGTCAGTCTGTCAGTTTGCCTATGTCAGTTTGCAGGTGTGTGTATGACCAGTTGCAGCTCTATTCCCCAGCTTAGTATCGTCTGCGAATTTTGATATCTTGCAGCACACTCCATTATCAGTGTCATCATTATATATGAGAAAGAGAACTGGTCCCAAGACTGCTCCCTGCGGCACACCACTTGTTACGTTTAACCATTTTGAGGCTTGATCGTTAATCACTACTTGTTTACGGCCAATCAACCAATTTTCTAACTACCGAAGTGCATCCCCATGTTACTTAACTTATGATGGTGATATTTCAAGTGGGATCCAATGCCTTCCAAAAATCTAATCATATGACATCAGCTTTATTTTCACCACATATTTTGTTTATGTCATAAGTATGCGCATCGTCCTGTAAATGATTTACAATATTGTCTCGAATGAATTTTTTTTCACGTTTACTCACTACGGACGTCAAGCTAAATGGGAGATAATTTTAGAGCAGGGAATATCAGTGCTACATTGGAATCTGGATTTTTAACATACGGAACGAGTTACAAAATCGAGTAGATGAAAGTAGCACCATAGATACGTTTAGAAATAAAAGATAAAAACTTCCCTTCAAGTCTATGAATCCAAATAACAACAGAACAATGGATCAGTCAGTCCTGGCAGAGTCATTGCACTGCTCTGGAGAAGACGAATAAACTGGCGAATAAACTGCTTCCTCATCAGCTGTGTCATTTACTCAGGCGCTTGAGAAACATTTATTTCTTACGGTGGAAAAGGTTCCTGGCTTCAGATGATGGTGTCTCTAACTACTGGGACTTGTGAGGCGATTATCAGGTGTGAGGCGGGATCATGAGGTCCGAGTCACTGGTTTTAGGTGGTGGTGCCCTGAATGAGTTTATGTTTTGAAGTATGAAAAAACTGTTGTGAGGTGATGGTGAAACCGTGGTAGTATAAAGAATGGTTTAGTGTTGTGAGGTTGTCTCAAACATGTGAAGGTGTCGTGATGGGCAGTGAAGTGTGAGCTTAGTGGCATGATATTTGAAGCTGAATAGTAAGCTTCGACAAAGTGATGTTATTAGGTAATCAAGGCTTGTGATGCAGGGTTAAGAAGAGCTTTGAAATAATGACTGCTCTGAAATACGATTCTAAAGATCAGAGTTCGTGGAGTTATGAAGCATTGTAAGGTTGTGGTGGTATTGTGGTATCAAACTTTGATATGATGTAATGAGTTGGTTCGTTCGATGAGGCTTTAGAATGAGGACACAGTTGTGTTAAGAAGGAAGGGTTTGAGTTGTGGAACTGTGTAAGGTGAGTCTGTGAGGTGGTGTTTGAAGCTTATGAGATTGAATTGTGAAACTGTGAAGTGTGATTACATCTAAGACTTTACTTTAACGATGATAAGTAAAAAGCGCATAGAATTACATGGGCAAGGCAGAGAAGCAAAGCTATAATGGTCTTAAACGGGGTTATTTGCTAATCTTTATAAATAAAGACACAGTGATAAAGAACAAGGTCCTCCCACAACCTCCAGCCTCCCATCTCTCTCATGGGAATACCAGTAGGCAGGATCATATCTTTGGAAGAACACTATGTGGCACAGAAAGAGCTCACCGACGTGGAAATTTTATAGTGAGGGATGAATGGAAGTTATACTTTGATCTAAGTGCAGCCTCCAGATACTCTTGAGAGAAAAATAAAACTTTAGCTGCTCCCTTGTCAGAGATACATGGATATTATGCTGTCGTTTACGAATAGACTTATCATGGACCACAAGTTTTTTTTTTACTGATAATAAATATCATAAGAGTATTTGTCTCGTTGTGTTTTGAATGTATTGAAGGTCTTCGCCATGACAATATCTGATGGTAGTTTATTGTAGTCTTCCATAGTTCTGTCGTCACGGATACTTTGGTAGGTTTGCTTCGTTCTGACTTCATGCCATTAATTTTCGCATATGTTTTTGTGTCATATATAAGAGCTGTTGTGAATTATATTACTGAAGATATTTAATACTTTCGAAACTTCTATTAGATCTCCTCTTTCAGGATAAGTAATAGTTTTAGATGTCAAAGTCTTTCTTCGTAAAGTCTACTTCTAAGCGACGGAACTGGCAAGGTTAGGCTGAATAAGATAGGTGCAATGAGGTGCTATGAACTGAGATTTTGAGGTTTGTGAGTTAAAGTTATGGATCGATGTACGAGATGAATTTGGGAGCAATGATTAGATGCGCGGGTTATGAGATGAAGTTGATGAGCTCTGTTGGATATGAGGTTGTGAATGATGTCAGATATTGATAAATGAGATTGTGAAGAGACCTGTGAGACAGAAATATGAGATATCCATGAGGGAAGATGCTATGAGACGAGAATTTTGGGTGTTGCTATACCCTTAGAGTACGAGGTAAACATTTGAGGTATTCCATAGTGACAGTCTGAAATGAAGCAGTATAAAGAATATTTCTTTATGATATGAATGATATCATGATGCATATATCAAACTGAAACGGATGACATCAAGACAGAGATGAGGGAACTGAAGCAAAATGTACTGTGCTATGACATGAATATCATAAAGCATACAACACCATGGTATGCATGACACCATACAATGTAACCACAGCACGTTTTCGCTCTCCATCCTCTTCCTTCGGTCTGTCTGTATATTTCTTTACCATCTCCTTTTCATCTCTCTCTCTCTCTCTCTCTCTCTCTCTCTCTCTCTCTCTCTCTCTCTCTCTCTCTCTCTCTCTCTCTCTCTCTCTCTCTCTCTCTGCCTCACATACGCATTCACGCACGTACAGACAACACTCCCTTCTCCCAACGCCATCAAGAAATATTAGGAAGAAAAAAAAAATAAGTACTGAGGAAGCGAGGCAGAGGAACCCGCAGATCACCGTGGTGTCAGTGGCCCCCTACCGGAGCGTGGAGAATCTGGGCCGAACGAACTCCACGTTTCATTAAAAGAGGAATTTTAACCACCAATCCTCTACTCTCGTAGCGAAGGTGACTGGTGGAGGGAGTGAGTGGGGCAGGTGGTGGTGGCAGGGCGAGGAGGGAGTGGTGTAGGTGGTAGTGACAGTGGTGTAGGGGGTGGGCGAGGAAGGAGTGGTATTGGTGGTAGTAACAATAGAGTAAGTGGTCTTGGCAGGGCGAAGAGGGTGTGGTGTAGGTGGTGTTGGGAGTGGTGTAGGTAGTGTTGGCAGGGCGAGGAGGGAGTTGGAGGCAGACACGTGGGTTAGAGCAACACTGACGAAGAGAAATGATAAGAATTACGTGGAAAATCAGATAAAGAAGACGGTGATACGGAGGAACCCGTCCTAAACAACAACAGACCCTCCCTAATTTTGATGGAAACCAGAATGACGTGGATACATGATAGTGCAAGCTATCTACGGGTCAGTAATACTATTTACTGAAGGAACTTTCGGATGTGTTTTGCTTTAGATGATTATCTTAATTCGCCAAACTTGATGCTATGCCAAAGGCTGGACATTTCAAGCACTGGGCAGATCTAAATGTTGGCGAATATGAGGTGGCTTGGATAAACTGAAGTGTAAAACTAGGAACATCTTTAATGTGCTTTCAGGCAGTTTTTCTGTAGATGTAACAGCGGTGGGAGGAGATCAGTTTTTACTCTGAAATAAGTTACAGACTACTTTGATAACGTTTAACTGCTGATAGGCATTAAACCGTTCAACATATACACATCAGTAATTGCTTTAAAGCCTGGCCGCTCCTGGATATATCATGAAGGTAACTTCTTGATTTGGTGCAGCCATGTTTGACTCCTTGCGTAACTCTCGCCTCCTACTCAGCATCTAAGATGTTTCAAGCAGATGACAGACAGTCCGTGTGCCAAGTATGGAGTGTTTGAAGCTCCTATTATGCACGACACGGGAAACGACGGGGCAGTCCAAGAAGTTCCTGTCACTGTGAAAAAGAAATTAAGAATTCCTTCTTGAAACATCTAATTTTCCAGATAACAATACCCGATGATTAGAAAGATCGTATGCATTACATGTTATTAGTGATACCATATCATCTCCACTAGTCTGCTAATCTATAGAGATGATAACCGAGTGAGTGTATTAAAAGAAGAGAACACTTGAGCATATCATCAAGTCACAGATAAACGGTTTTCGTGACGCACTACGCGTTCACCGCCCACTCACACCAACGATCCCAAGCAAGAGCCATGACAGATGCATTTCGTCTCTGCCTCACTCGCAGATTAAAACACCAAGCCTTTCTTCATGGCAGGCGCGGGACGTTGTTGTAACGCGCTTACTTTTGATCCAACATCTGAGAGAGAAGTGTCCTGATGTGAGTTAGATTATCTGTGCGTCTCGTGTCTCATTGATTGTAAAGGCCCATTTTAAAGGCCGGGGGAGGATCAAGCCTGTGCATCTACTGTTTGGTCGTGCAGCAACTCACTTCAGAGCTGAGGATCGAGGGCGTGTCAGATGAGAAGTTGACCATCACGATGGAACTAACCGTCTGCCTACAGGGTGTATGGATGGTCAGCATACAGGCAGGTGATCCTCGTCCTAACAGTGCAGGATATGATGCCAGTGTTACCACACATTTCCACCGAGGTAAAAGGGTCTTAGATCTATTGTTGCTAAGGAGGATTATATCGTGATGATTGGACGGAGATGATTTTCTAAAGAACAATAATTCTGTTGACCACAACACGGGAACAGTCTGATTTTTCAAATGTATATATATATATATATATATATATATATATATATATATATATATATATATATATATATATATATATATATATATATATATATATATATATATATATATATATATATATAACGAGGATAGGAGGTATATATTACTCGCAGTGTATAATTATTACATCGAAGGCTGAGAAATATATGCGATGGATGCTTTAGGGAGAAGTGACTTTAATTACTGTTGCTGATAACTTTATGTAATATGCAAGACGCCCATGTTGCCGTCGGCTCTCAGAGGAGAAGGCAAGGGAAGTGAAAGATAGATAAGACAAAGCTGAGATGAAGTACAGGAACTGAAGATAGATAAAGAAATGACGAAGAAAGAGAGTCAGAGAGATTCTTCAAGTAAACGAAGAAGATAAGGATTAAAATGTGAGGAAAGGTTTCTAGGAATTCTTAATAAGTATTGTGAAGGCAATACCAGCAAGCTACGCGGGAATTGACAGTCGTGATACCTCTTTTTACCCTCTAACATCGAAGTTATAAAACTATCTTCTTTCTTTCGTCTTTCTCTCTTCCTACAACCTTTAGCACTCAGGTCTACATACATACCTGAGGAGTTCTGATTAAGTTTCTTCATTCTTTCTCTTATCTTCTTTCGTCCTAGATGACTGTGATTGAGGCATGTTTTGCTTATGAAATGTCGATCACTATAAAGAAAAAGATACGGGATATTCATTGTAGTTGCTTCCTTAAAGACGAATAAATCATAATAATGTTTAAATGATTATTGATGATATGAATTATCATGCGATACGAATAGCAAACACCCTGAGAAGGAGCACTAAACCCTGAACCACAGTAACAAGGGAAGCAGATACAAAGCCAACCTTCTGATGTATAAATGCGTGAACTTTTGATAGGAAAATATGTGATCTTGGGGAGAAAACTGCGATAAACAAAAGTGAGAAGTGATATCTGAGACGAATCACAGAAATGATGATTGTGAACTGATAAGAGACATTTTCGTCGCGTAATATAAGAAATGAATGTTTTAAGGATTTAGATGATGAGGATTATCTGTGTGTGTTGTGTGGAGGTCATCGTCTGCCTTTTGAGGTTTGAGAGTAGTATCGTTATCATTGTTAATTTCGACTTACAGGGGTCAAGAAATAAATTTCCAAACTCTAGTCCGATGATAGACACCATGTGGATCCTATTTCCTCGGTGAGATGATAAACACCTAAATTAGTAGTTACATACTGATTACTTCTCGCAGATAACTTTCTTAACAACACAATGAAATGGTACATGTCGTCTAAATATGCAATCATCTCTTGAACGAAAACTTATTTTGTGAATTCATTATCATCATCGATAATATTTTCATGTCTCTGCAAAAGCAAATTCTACCAAGTATGATCTTCAAATTGATTAGAAATCCCATCCATAGGACAGGGGTACCAATCACTAAACGCAATATGGCTTTACAATCATAAGATTTTCAAAAATGATTATGTATATATGCTATTCACTAGGATTACTTTTCAAAGATAATTAAGCATAAGAATCGAATAGATATCCTGAATAGATTCTTATCCTTAAACCTTTCTCAGTAAAGTCCATCTATTACTTACTGGTTTTATGATGCTGAGAAATGTTTTGGATATGCGTTTCGACCAACTCCCTAACTATCTGTGTCTTCCACCTGCGGCAAGCCACTTCCATCCAAGTTCCTAGCCACTGGGACTTTACCCGTGGTAAGTTAACATCAAAGTTCATGGCCAGTGTAGTCTTCACCTGTGGTAAGTCAGCTCCACCTACAACACCGGTCATATGTGGTTCTCATCTGGGCCAAGATCTTCGTCCAAGCCTCTGGCCATATGGATCATATATGAGGGGAATTATCTTTTTCTAAGTATTCCTTGGTACGTTATCTTTATCCAAGTCTACCTAAGTTATCTTTATCTAAGTGTTCGATCGAACAAATAGAAAAAAATATTCTAAACCACATAATATAAGAGTTACATAATACATATATATGAAAGAAAAGTAAGGTATTGATTTACCTTTCTGTTTATAGTGATTCTATAAAAACGTCTTTGTAATGGAATTCTATATATAAGTCAATCTCCGTTCCAACGCACTGTCTTTAAGATATTCTAATCTATAGCTTTTCAGTTAAGATTTCAGTTGTGGAAGATTGTAGATAGTGTGACTAATATGATATTTTCCCCCCTTAAGTCTGACCCTCAACATGATTTCTTATTCTTGTAAGTTTCAACTGAAGGTTGTGTGAGTCTGGCTTTTAGAAGTCATTAGGTTACCTCCCATATATATTGCGAATCTAAGTCGAAATAATATTTGACTGACTTTTTTTCTCAACCTTGATGATGAAAAATGTTTTTTCTGCCATCAATTAGGAAAGCTTGACTTGATAATTCAGGTCCATTTTAGCACAACAATAGGAGGGCCATTTATCAATAAAGGTAATCCTGGGAAAGATCAGAATATCCTATAATTAATAGTGGCACTAACTCTCGATAATTACAACACAAAAGGTAATTCTAAACGATTATAATTACCCAGTTGGATGTTTAATACCAACCGTCGAGGACAGAAAGTAATTTTACCGAACATATTCCCACCATCTCCTCCTTACCCCCCTCCCTACCCCACCTCTAGCTAGTGAGTACCCCAGGCCCCATCCTCAGTTCGTCTTGGGTTCGTAACTCATTGTGGGGTTCACTCTCCATATTGGTCCTCTGTCTGCAATATGTGGGCCATCGGCTTTATATATCAGGACCTTATCTCCTTTCAGCATTTTTGGCAGTTATTCCCAAATCTACTCTCTAAACGTGATAGTTACATGGTATATATATATATATATATATATATATATATATATATATGTGTGTGTGTGTGTGTGTGTGTGTGTGTGTGTGTGTGTGTGTATCCTGCATTATTGTGAATGTATAACAGTATATTGTATTCTTGTAAATGAACTCAAGAACACAAAATTCTTGTATAATTTGCCACACATCTTGAGCAGATCCAGAGATCTCAATGATTCCAGTAAACCTATAAATGTAGTTACTTAACGTTTCCTATCAACTAATAATACTTGGGTCGTTTACCTCAACTATCTCTTCCTATTACGTATCATTTCTCGCTGATAAATCTGGTTTGCTTACCCTTCCTCATAGTGAGCAAGTACACAATGTACAACGAGCCATTTACTCATCAGTTTCATTTGTTCATCAAGCCCCAGCTATTGGTAGTAACGCAGCCCTGGGCTGGACAGGTCCTTGGGCAATTACACAGATAAATTTCCTCGTCGGTTTTGTACGTATATTCATTCTCTTTGTCTTCTAAATCCTCTATGTCACTATATGGTAGTTCGATTCAGACTCCATGTACATAATCAAGAATATTTTTTCTTCATACTCTCATGATCACGACGTTATGAAATACAACACACTTCTTATCCTTCATAAATCTAACACATCTAAATCATCCTCCATGTTTCGTGAGTCCTGTAACAAGTATCCTTCTCTCCTCGGCTATAAATCTAAGGTTGAGACATCCTATATAATCCTGGCCTTGAGGAAGGAGAAGAGCGTCGTCCTGCCCATAGCTAGGCGGGCAGTCAACCATCTGGAAGAGCAATATTTCTCTGTGCCTGGCTGTGGCCCGTGTGCACCCAGCCAGTATCTCTCCCTACCATCTGCTAATTAAGGCTCACATACCTGTGGTCTTCGTGAGCAATATCTCAATTGGTAGTGTGTTGCTGGGAGACCGCCTGGCCCAACCAATCACACGTTGCCCGTCTGTCATATATGCTTGTCAGTAACTCCTCCAGCATAGTTACCAAATAACCTTTAAATAGCTTTTTTCTCCTCCCTCCCGTAGATGGCGTGAGAGCGTTGTGGGTTGTGAGGTTTGCTGGCGCTGCTGTTGTGGTGTTGGATTGTTCTCTTTACCGCCTCCCAGGGTGAGGGAGGCGGACGTGCTCCCAGTGGCGGGTTTTATGCGTTTATTATCTTGTTTTCCCTTAGCACCGATCACAGTAAAACGAGTGGAACCGAGGAATAAAAAGGATCAGAGTAGTAAAATCTAGATAGCATTCGTTGTCTTATTATCCGGCCGCCCATGATTGGCCGACGCCCGAGTCCCAAGACCTTCATTAGACACAATCCGACTGATCATTACCACGGCCAAATCACGTCGTCTAGCGCCGTAATCCCTGATCCGCGGATATCTGCCGGCACCACCCTCAGCAAAGGATAGGTTTAATATGCCCTAATACCTGTGGGATCTGGGTCATCCAGACCCGCCACAGTTCCACGAGACGCGCCCCTGACTCTGTGTTGAGTTAGCGGGGTCGCCGTGCTGAGGCCATAACTTTAACATCGTGGATATTAATTCCCGCGGCTGTGGCGAGGCTACGGACGCTCAGGGGCACTGCGTTCTTCAAGCCAAACGTCCTTGTCTGTACTTCTTAAAATGACCTTTGTACGTTGGCCTTGCGATCTGTATGGCACAAGGGGGGGTGAGGTGGGGTAAGGGGTCAGATCTATCACTGAATATAGTGTTCATCTGAGCCAGTGACGTGGCCATAAAAACCTAGAGGTAAAAAATTTCGCCCCAGACAAGATGTCAGTCACACATCATGGTCTCGAGGCGGGGTTGCCAGCAGCCTTTTTACTCTAAGATTTATTCTTCTTGTTTTTAATGGTAACTATTTGCTCCTTTCGCTCGTTATGTGTAGGCGTATAAATCAATATACAGAATTGTTTTCTAATCTTCAGTGTTTGAGGTTACACAAGTCTTACTAAAATATGGTTAAGAGTTGGAGTTGACCGTCACGAAAGCTATCATTTTGATAGCTGTCTATCATGCGAGCTCTCAATTCTGAATCCTCATTGGCTAATCTCGAAGAACGGCGGGCCAATCACAAGAGCTGTAATTGTCACGTGATTGCAAAGGAATGCAATGATTGATCTTGCTTGCCGTGATGTCATATACCACCCACCAATCACGGCCCGTCACCGCTCTTTGTTTCCTTAGGCATTTACATATAATTGACTCTGCGTGCACCATTTTTATTTCACAGTTACCAACGTCTTGAGACGTAGTCAAGTATGGCTCGAGCCGCCATTGCTGCTCCATCACATGACGTTGAGTTGTCGCTGTTAGCTGTTTCACTCCTGTATATATCTGTATACTTGTATATACATGTTTATGAATGTATATTTTTTGTATCTTGAGGTATTCATTGTCTTTTATTTGCAACAACAAGAGTATAAAATAATAGAACCTTTATATGCGCCTAACTGACGAAAAATGAGTAAAAGAATGAACTTGATAGATGGCCCGAAAATCAATAGAGAGAAGCAGGTTGGAAGACTCGCTTGTAAGGCGACATTTCCGACTTGAGTTACGAGTGGAGGAGGATGGCGAGGAGGGAGGCCTCATGAATCTCTCATATATTACTCACACACTCATTACTTAATTCTGAACTGATACCACTGGTTCGTCTGACGAAAAGGAGTACACAGGCATCGAGGGGTAGCAGACATAATGTAGTGGTCATGGTAAGGGGAAGGAGTAGAGGTGTTCGTGACTTAATGTAGTGGTGAGAATCATAGTGGCGGTGATGGTGATTATAGTGTTGGTGATGATCATCCTAAATGAAGTGAGGATAGTACTGGTGATGGTGTCTTAAGGTGAGAGGGAATGACAGAAGTGGTGTTAGGTAGAGTATTGATGGTTATGATAATTGTGGTGGTTGTGGTAGTGGTGATAGTAACGGTGGTAGTGGAACGGATGCTTGTGGTGAATGGTAGTCGTCTGGTGATGGTGAAACTAGTGCTGATGGTGATTGTAGCTCCCTTGGTGATGGTGAATCTAAATACAATTGAATTCAAACAGTAAAAGACCATTGGGTCCTAACGAGGCAATCTAGTGATGGTAAAGGTGATAATGGTGGTGCTAAAGGTCGTCGTACAGGTGATAGTAATGATGTAGGCGGTGAATGAGAGTATGGTGAAAGATGTGGGTGGTGACTGTCTTGATGTTGTTGACAGTGCTTCATAGGACTGGTGGCGATGGTTGGAGTTCCGTCCATGTGATGATGGTTGCAGATGGTGATAGTGGTGGTGATGGTGATAGTGGAGGTGATGGTGATAGTGGTGGTGATGGTGATAGTGGAGGTGATGGTGATAGTGGTGGTGATGGTGATAGTGGAGGTGATGGTGATAATTGGGGTGATGCAGGCTAGACGCACAAGGGTCTCCCACAAGAACAAGGATAAGCTTAATGATATAGGAGTCCAGATGGAGGTATACATAGTGCAGCCTGGGAGGTGCAGGATCTTCTGGAAAATGGGTCTTGGGGTAACACCCTTAAGACCCTTTCAGGAAAGGTGTCCTAGGGCAATTACACACACACACACACACACACACACACAAACATATATATATATATATATATATATATATATATATATATATATATATATATATATATATATATATATATATATATATATATATATATTTCCAGTTATATCATCAAGTTGAATATTGCTCTCAAACAATTGAAAATGCAAGGCCTGAAATTCATCTGAGGCACAGTGTCGTTAAGGTCGAGCATCCCTGCCTGTGAGTCCTGGGATGTGAGCCTTGCGGCGGTCTTATCGAAGGTCAGGATCAACATGGCTGTCACATAAGTTTGTACAGAGACGGTCGAGTTGCCCCACGCTCCCGGCTCTCATAATCTTGCCCACAAGGAGTAGAAAAAATGGAAGATCTAGGATGTAGGATGAGTTATGGAGGAATATGGTAGAAAACATGATAAGAAATGGGAGAAATATGGTAGAAAACATGATAAGAAATGAGAGAAATATGTTAGAAAACATGATGAGAAAAGGGATATAATGTGGTAATAGATATGATAAAAAAGAGGGAGATAAACGTAGCAGATTTTTTTTTATACTATTTGCCATTTCCCATGTTAGCGAGGTAGCGTTAAGAACAGAGGACTGGGCCTTTGAGGAAATATCCTCACTTGGCCCTCTTCTCTCTTCCTCCTTTTGGAAAATTAAAAACGAGACGGGAGGATTTCCAACCCCCCGCTCCCTCCCCATTTAGTCACCTTTTACGACACGCAGGGAATACGTGGGAAATATTCTTTCTCCCCTATCCCCAGGGATAAAATGTAATAAATATAATTAGAAAAAGGAGCTCTATAGCAGAAAATATCAAAAAATAGGGAAACAGTGGATTTCATGGTAAAAGAATAATAAATATATTAAATACAACGTAACATAAGAAGGGGTAAAAGTGGTGCAAAACAATAGAATTAAAAGGAAAAATTATGCAGAAATTCGATGTATAAAGAGAGAGACATGATAGGAAACATGATAAGGGAAAGGATAATTTATTGACGTGTTTAATACCTAACATTATTGAGGTTCTCTGTTTTTCCTCTTAAGAATTATGCAACTTACTTTTGTTTTTTAGCAAATCTCTGGAAAGCACATTGCTATTTATTTACTTGATCTGAACCTGAGGCGTATTCCTTTCAATACCATTACCATTTTCTAAGTTCATGGCACCATACGCCATTCAGTGCGGTTATATATAAGACAAAAATATCTTTCAGCAGATAACCAGTCACAAGTGTGCATATATAAATCGATTATCATATCCTATCTATCTATCTATCTATCTATCTGTCTATATATATATATATATATATATATATATATATATATATATATATATATATATATATATATATATATATATATATATATATATATATATATATATATATATATATATATATATATATATATATATATATATATGTATATGCAATGTGAGTTTCCGGTAAATCTTTACCGACTTTCTAAAACGTCATCTCTGGGTCTTTGAAGCTGAAGACTTGTTCACGAGGAGATGCAAGTCACTGAGATATCATCAAACATAAGACATCCTGAAGGAAATCTATACTTTAGACATCAACTACAATTGCTGATTCACTCTGGCGGGGATATGCAATATTCATCAGTTGCAGCTGTGTTGAAATTTTTATAGTAACGAGTCGTGCATCAGCATATTCTCTTCTATCTTACTCTTCATTGCTCGCCGCATTATCAAACTCAGTGAAGAAAAGGTGAATCACGCAGATTACTTACTGTGGGTATATGTCCTTCATTATCAAAGAATATCGTGTTTTCCACCAATATGTGAACATGAAAGTAGGTTGCAACAGATCATTGTAGAATCTTTTTAACATCTTTGAATACGAAGGAATCTGCCCAATTGCAACCTCAGATCATTTACTGCTCCTACCTAAGGTAGACCTTAACAAGGTCTAGTGGAGATGTTGTCATTGTATTTTCAGAAACAGAGTAAGACAGCTGGAGAAATGCACAGACGTCTCCACAATAACCTCCATCGAGTCTGTAGAGAAGGGATGATGTATTACTATCTCTATGTAAGGATCAGGAACTTGAAGAACTTGCAGTACTCTCAAATACTGTTTATTTCGAACTGGATTTTCTCAAAACAAATGTTGCCTCAATAAAAGATAAGAGCTATCAGGTAAGCTGAAAGAAAAGTAGATTTCACAAAGGATATTAGCAGCAGGATCATGTTTATAGAGAAATTGTTCCTGGTATATCACAACATCAATCATCTACAGAGAAAATATGTGTTTCTGTGCATGAATATAAGATCTCTTTAAAGAAGCATCAACGCACATACGTACACCAGATATATAATTCACAACGAGAAACATCCTATACGAAATGCATCAAACAAAAACGTATGGGCAAAACCAGAATTATACCACATACAATTTGTCAGATCTTAAACATACGGAGACAAAAGGTCCCTGTTTGTGATACGTCGCCGGGCGAGTTTTTCCTGCCCGAGACTCTATCCACAAGAAGGAGGAGAAGGAAGATAACTTTTTTATGTTTTTTTACGAGCCACGTAGTAACTCCTCACCCGTAGTTTATCGGGAGTCACAGTGACCTCCCGCTGGTTAATGGCGAACACTCACAAGGTCCCCAGTCCCTGCCACTGCTTGGATGGCCTCGTCCACCTCACCCGCCTGACCATACGAGTCACAAGGTCGAGGCCTTCATCAGTATCGCATTTTTTCTTTCTCTCTTTTAACATGTGAATGGCAAACCCTCAAGGTCAGCACTGATGTCTGGGGTCTTAGAGTTCTCCTCACATTTAAGGAAGATAGGGAAACGACTTGGGTGTTTGCCTGTAAGGTTTGAGTGACAACTTTGTCATTAAGGTTGCTGACGAAGGAGAAAGCTTTATACTTTGTAGAATATTTATAAGAAATAAAAAAGCCTTGACTTTCCTCTAAGAAAAAGAATAAGAAACCACCAATTGAATATTAGGCGCCTTCTGTCCTTTATGGTATAATGCAGACATTTCGACATGCTATTCAACAAGATTTCACCTACACCCGTTGACATTATTTTTTTTAGAAATAGTTCTTCATACATCAGAACAATATCAACAAGGTTCTTCCTCACTAAACTAAAAAACAAAATAGACAATTATTGCATTTACTGGGATTTGGTTTGCCTTTTTTTTTTTTCTTACTGCCACCACAAAATACCTTCTTGGTTTTAGGTCGTCAGAAGCTGAGTGACTATGAAAAATGAGCGAATGAACGCAGACTTTGTTACACATGCGACGTGTTCTCCACGAAGTACATTTCTGAAGGTGAGATCATACATACCTTTTCCTTAAGACGCTTCATGAATTCATGTGGACGAGAATAGAGGCCCCTCAGAGGAAAAGGAAAATAAGAATATCGAGAGAGCACGTACCTGAATACTTCACCCTACAAGCACCCACGACGACACTTGTCTGAGACAGAGCCGGGGCTTAGCACACACTGAGAGAGAGAGAGAGAGAGAGAGAGAGAGAGAGAGAGAGAGAGAGAGAGCAAAGCAAGGATAAACACAAGACTAACACATGCGCATACAAAAGCATATATATATATATATATATATATATATATATATATATATATATATATATATATATATATATATATATATATATATATATATATATATATATATATATATATATATATATATATATATATATATATATATATATATATATATATATATATATATATATATATATATATATATATATATATATATATATATATATATATATATATATATATATATATATATATATGAGAGACACAGATGTTGAAACACAATCCAAACAAAGAAAAAGCAATAAGAACAAACCCATATTGAAAAATACCCACAGACACACAAACACGCACCTTTACACGGCGAGAGGCGGGGTCGGGAATTCTACTCTTGTCCTTTTGGCTGCGTGGGTGAAGAGTGGAAAAAGGGATTTGGAGATTTGCTGGAGTGTGTTCGGATTATGGGTGGAACATGGGTGTGAAGGCTGGTGGGGTTGGAGACTCTTAGTGTAGGACGTAACGTGTTGGTAATCTGAGGCAACTTGCAATGAGATACGTGTTTATTATGAGACCTACAACAGGACGACTGAGGAATGATGAGGTGGTGTTGGGTGATGTAGTTGTGGATATGGAAGCTTTGCAGACGAGAGGGTAAGATTGATTTAGATTTCAGAGCACTCTGGGCAAGTTGAAGGTTCATGGATGAAGCTTGGTTCAGACTGGTGGATGAAGTGGAGGAAGTTGTGGAGATGCTGAAGCCAAGTGTAGGACCTTGACGCCAGGTGTGGGACCTTCAAATAACGTGTTGTGAATTCTTATTCTCAGGGGAATGAGAGATATTTCCAACGATATGGTTTGGGGGGGGGGGGGGTTGTCTAAGGCCGAATGTGGTGGCATTGTCAGTGGGGGGTCTGTTATGGACGAGCTTGTTTGTATATCAAGAGAGAGAGAGAGAGAGAGAGAGAGAGAGAGAGAGAGAGAGAGAGAGAGAGAGAGAGAGAGAGAGAGAGAGAGAGAGAGAGAGAGAGAGAGAGAGAGAGAGAGAGAGAGAGAGAGAAGTCGTGGGTATAGTAAGTTTTGGTTTAACTTTTGGTCACAACAAGTTCTGGACACATCAGATTACGTGTACAAGTCTTGGACATAAGTAGTCTTGAATAGAACAGGTTTTAAGATACAAAAGATTCTCCGTGGGCGCAGGAGACTGTGGACAAAATAGGTATTCGTTACAATAAGTGGTGGACACAATAAGTGGTGGACACAATAAGTGGTGGACACAATAAGTGGTGGACACAATAAGTGGTGGACACAATAGGTTGTGAACATAATAGGTTGTGGACATGATTGGTTGTGGACATGATAGGTTGTGGATACAATAAGTCATGAACATAAAATGATGCAAGCACAACAGATCATACATGCAATGAACAAGGCTGAATGCATGAGAGGTTACGCAAGGAGAAGACCATATTATACAAAAGGTTATGGGCAATACAGGTCACATATACTACAGGTCGAGAACAATACAGGTCCTGAATAAAGCAGGTCAAAAGATGTTAATACATATATGACTACACATGGATATAATTGAAGTAACATGTTGAAGATCCAATGCGGCATGATCATCTCGACTGCATATGAGATCAAGCACATACCAAGCCATTTTCTGATTGGCTCCCTAGAAGTAATCTTCCTTGCGATTGGCTGAAGTAATGTACACATTTACTCTGATAGGCTGTTGCAGCGTGAACTATGACTGTGATTGGTCGATCCCACGTCAACAATTACTATGATCAGTTGCTGGCGGGTCTCTATCAATCATCGCGTGGCTACAGGATCCGCCCCACCGTCTCCACAATTACGCTTGGCCACAGAATATGGACCAGATCTGGCCTGGTTTCCAAATAAGAAACTTTATCATGGCCAACGCCGAGCCCAGAGATGGTGTTTGCATATTTCTCCCCGCCATGATTAATGACACCCACAGGTATAAAGAACTCTGGCGGTGGGTATTGCACGCCTGCTGACTGCCCTCCCAACTGCATAGAAACTCGCTACCATGGGGTTACTTCGATCACTTGTGTGGCAGAGAACAGACGTGATGTGGTGTACTCGCATTTGTTGGCAATGAAGATTTTTTTCGTCCGTCATGCTGGATGTTTATGATATATCATACATAGAAAGACTTTATCTATCATACGTTCAGCAGTTCACCCACCAAGGAAAAGATATATACATACTTTTTCTAAATACGAAAACAAAGAACAAAAAGTTGAACTGGTTGAGGAAAAAAAAAAAAGGATCAGTGATTGGTTGTAACGTCCACCACTCGAGATGCGGAGTCCAAATTTGGAAGAGTGTGGGATAATCACTGGGGCAGCGTAGGGGGTAGTAATATTTAAGCAGTGTGGGGGTAGTGTAGGAAGTGTGACGTAGTGTACATTTTTCGGTTGTGGTGGTACATCAGGATAACATGCCACGTAGCATAGGATGAGCGTGGTTTGGCTAGCGTGGAAGGAGTGTGACGACAGACGATGGAGTGTGATCAGTGACGTGGCAATAGAGTGAAGTTCAAAAAATGAGTTTCGAACAAAAGGCAAAGTGATGTTAGGTTAATGGGGTATGGGCATAATACACAGTTCACTGGGAGGGTATTTTGGATATAGTATGGACACAATGTAAGGATGGTATGAGCAGACACAAGGAAGTGCCGTCGTAAAATTGCAGGATTGAAAAAAAGATGAATAGGTAGTGCAGGATAGTGCTACATTAATGAGGTAGACGGTAAATTGGACAAATATAACTGTTGGATGTGTTGTCGTAGACAGTATGGTAGATGTGAAATGGTGGTTGTATTAGTGTCACTGTGGTTGCAGAGTGAGGCGTGGTGCTCAGGGCAGAGTGGTAGTCGTGTGGTATTATGGTTACAGAGTGAGGCGTGGTAGTCGTGTGGTATTGTGTTCGGTGTTTTGTAGAAGTTTGATATAGTGGCTCGGTGAGTGTGTCACGTGTTACGATGTGAAGGACAGTGTGGAGAAATGTCGTGTTAGTGTGAGGGAAACGTAGTGGCAGTGTGTCGATCGTGTAAGACTAATGCAAAGGTAGTGTGTGTATGTATTGTGGTGGTAGTAACGATGATAGCACGAGGAGATCTGGGGTAAAAGGTGAGTAACTAGGAAATGGCTAAAGTTGCTGCTGCAGGTGTATTATGGGTATTGTAAAGATTACTGCCTGAGACAGCAAGGGTAAATGTGTGAGTAGTGTAAGGTGAGTTGGTGGATTGAATGTGGGGTATTGCACCGAGGGAAATGTAAAGATACTGCTAGAGGGTCATTTCTAAGGAAGGGTCGTTTGAAGGGTCGTGTGAGAAGGTCGTGTTGTTAGGGTCGTATGTATATAATGGCCGGGATTCTCGGAGGTGGTGTTTTTATGGAGCTTCAGACAAACAATGCTCTCAGTAAATCACTCTGCATCCAATGTACCTTGTTATCTTTAACCTATCAAAACACTAATCTACTCTTTGATATATATATATATATATATATATATATATATATATATATATATATATATATATATATATATATATATATATATATATATATATATATATATCACATTGCCTCATGTCTGGCGAGAATATAGTCACGTTAGCTCAGAGCTCCTTTGATCCCAGTGAAACAAAAGCCATATTCATAATACATATTGATAATTTCTCGTGAAAGGATATGATTAACTACTCTAAGTTTTCTCATTAGTTCTTTCAGCGAAATAAACAAGTTCTAAGGATCTGTTCTGCCTACATAAACGAATTCCGTTTACCGTGAAGCAATAACATACGTCCCTATACACAACATAGCTGTTCAACAGTGACAAAGAAGCAACAGTCAAGGTGGCTGTACAACACACACAAGATATGTTAATTAACATTACAAAAAAGACGCTAACAACAGGCCCACCAACGTGTGCTCTCCGTAAGCCCAACATTTATACATGGGGCACGGCCACCAACATCGGCACTATCTGACAACCTTAACATTCCGAGTCATTCCACTACATACAAACCCAAACTGAAGCAGCAGACGAGCCACAAAAGGAGGCAGCATTCCACCAGAGAGTTAACAAGCAGTTCACATCCTCGTAACAACGCCATCGGACAGCAGTACCGGCTGGGGTTATCCCCCAGGCCCCGCGCACCACGTCAGACATACCAACTCACCTTGCCCCGTAATGGCGTAAAAAAGGATCGATTTACATAAATGAGCATTTTGTCCCCGGCCCAATCAAACCTCAGTTTCGAACTGGAACCTCAGCATCACTCTGCTCTCACGATACATCGTCCTGTGACTACGACCTGAGGATTCTTTATATATATACATTAAGATGAGGAAAATGTTCACACTGGTGGTTCACGGGCTTCTCGACATTGGCGGTACTGCAGCGATCCATGCCTGTTGAATATGCAATGGAGTGGGCGTGCTGGTCCGCCCACCGAGATGCTATAACGCCCACAAGCTGAGAGGGGTCTAGAGCTGGGGGTGGCGAGTATGAGGTAAATTAGGGAGGGAGTGAGGTAAACTTGAATTAGGGGAGGGGAAAGGTAAGCTTAGATTAGGGAAGGGAGTAACGTGAGCTTTCTTTAGGAGAGGGAATAAAGTAAGTTTAGGTTAGGGGTGAGGGAAAGGTAAGTCTGAATTAGGGGAGGAAAAAAGGTAAACTTAAGTTAGGAAAGGGGATGAGGTAACCTTAAATCAGGGGAGTTAAGGTAAGCTTAATTCAGGGAAGGAAATAAGGTAAATTAGGAACCAAAATAAGGTACACTACAAAGAGGGAATGAAATGAGATGCGTTTAAATTAGGTGAGGCAAAAGGGTACGCTTAGCTTATGGGAAGAGTGTGGTAAGTTTAAATCAGGAACGGTGTAAGATAAGCTTAAATCTTTAAATCTAGCAACATATACATAATGCTGGAAGAGTCGAGTGAAAGTGAACATGGGAAGGTTGTGGAAAATAGGAACATATTTAATGTATTCTGGTTCCAAAGATCTGGTGAGAGATATTGCTCAGTGGTGGTAAATATTGTGGTAGGATAAGATAACTGATGAGATAAAGATTAAAAGGATGAAAGTGTGTGTGTGTGTGTGTGTGTGTGTGTGTGTGTGTGTGTGTGTGTGTGTGTGTGTGTGTAAATGTATTATGTGTATTTCTATGACATTATCATCAGTAATCTTAGGCGATGATGCACCTAAGCTAAACTTCGTTAAGAATGATGTGCAGATGATAAGCTAATTTAAAGCTGAGGTAAGAAAGCTAAACTCTGGTAAAACTGGGATAAGAAAGGTAAGCTTACTCAAGGAAGAGACAGGCAAGTAAAGTAGGGATATGAGAGGAAAACACTGATGATGCTGGAGTAGAGAAAATAAACTCACTTAAGAAGAGTTTAAATCATTTACTCTCATCCGTGAATGTAAGTGAGCAAGGTGGAAAGAAAAACCCATTTGGTAGTGACAAGTTGTAAAGTAATATATGTAGGGGACGAGGGAGACAGATGGTGGATGTATGGTCCAGCTTAACCAACCAACCACCCACCACCACCACACACCACCACCACCACACCATCACACTTCACTACCCATCCCATACACTATAATTCAGCCGACTGTGATAAATTCTCATGAATAATGAACAGTTTTGGAACTATGGGGAGATGATGCAAATTTTTGCTGGATAGGTTTGGGGCAACGTTGTGCGATAGATAAAAGAATTGCGAGTGCAAGGCCTAGTCTTGTGAGTTAAGATTGCAGACCTGGAACCTCCTCAAATGTGAGAGCAGCCAAGTGGTTCTAGAAGCCAGACAAGCTACTGGAAGACAGAACCTAGAATGTGGCAAGACACTGAGGGAGCCAGAGGTGAAATGGCACTATTGATTTTCCTCAGCTAACATTATCCTCAGGTAGTTAGCAATCATGGGTGAACTATGTCCCTTACTGTAAACTCACTCGTAGTAAATGACAGGATTTTCGTTCCACTGGAAACTTCATAGTAATCAGCAGATCACGATAAACCATAACGAATTAACAACCATAGATCACTTAGTACAGCACAAGATAAATCGAGAGTTTGGAATAGAGGGGCTTGTGGAGAAGTCCACACATGACAGACCTGGAAGGCGGTAACTGGCGTTAATGAGGACTCAGATTTTGAAGGTCTTTTGTGCCCACACGGAGACACGTTCTGAGAAGCATCGTGATGGAGAAGACACACAATCTTTACTGGCGCTACAGCACTATCATGCGTGTTGGTAGGTCTTTTCTCATTTCATCCTGAAAGTATGTAAGCATCTTTGGAAAGGCTCAATAAAACATTCTAGGATACAATGAGAACAATAACTATTCTTATCCTAAACCTTGACTAACGTACAGGCAAAATGTGCATATATCACCATCCTAACAGAGTTGTAAGTGACGACAGAAGACGTGTTCGCTGGGTCGATTTTACGATAGATTCCCCATCGAGAGGAGCGCTGGAATTCAAAGGACAAGCGTAAAAGTAGGGTCGGATTTTTGAATTTATAAATGTGAATCCACTTTATGTCTTCAGGACTGTCATCCTGAATCTTGGCATAAACTGCCCACAGTTTATGTTGATTCAGAGATCACGGGTGACTGAAGCGTGGCGGTGCACTTTGAAAAAAGCTAGTTTTACCAAACTGCAAACTCAACTATAAAAGTTTCCTGCTCTAGGTGTACAGTCTAAACAAACCTCCATAACCTGGGTCTCTTTCATGTGTACAATCAGAAGTAATAATCTGCCAAATGAATATCTATTCGTCCTCTGACTGAAGGTGGAGATAGATCTCCGTCCTCGATTGACTTTTCGTCCATATTCACAATCGGGAACAAAGGGTTTGTTGCCTTGCTATTCATTTATGAAGGAAAAGAAACCTACGTGAGACATAACGCGGGAACAGGTAGTTCAAAGCCTCTTATGTCTCCTTTTCAGTTTGATGAAACAAGTAAACAGCAGGCGTGCGAGTGTTTCTCTTTTGTTATGATTAAGTGAAGGAAAGGCTGCTGCATTTTTGGGTTCTCCTTTATGTTTTCAGAGGGACGCAAACCTTTACCATCTTGAGGATTCCTAATTCATACGTATGGTTGATATGGAGGCCAAATCTGTTGTACTAATCCCCTCTCCATCTGTAGAGGTAAAATCACACATCTGCCGTATCGGTGTCTCCTCTTCCTCTTCCTCCTCCAAGATTCCTCGAGAAAGCAAGCCATTACTACACTGACCTTACTTTCTCCACGTTTAAAGATGAAGATTTATGCTGCAACAGAGCGTCCTCGTCTTGATGTTTAGATGGAGACTAGCCTTTGCTATACTGAAGATGAGGTAACATAGTAGTATTATATACCTCCCTCTCCTTTATGACAATGAAGTTGAGACGATCTTCTGTTACCCTGACCCTACGTAAGCCAAGTGTATAAGGTCAGTCGTCCCATAGTGTCTGGTGTGGAAGCCCTTGATCGGTCAGTGCTTGTGCAACACTCTGTCGACTCCCGTAGAAGATGTCCAGTTTTTTGCTGCGGTCTTTGTATCAAAATACCGGCGAACGAATCGCCACTTTTCATCGCTACAAAAAGGTGAGTCGGTGTGCCCTCTCCCTACCCCACTCTGGCACCTGGAGGAGCTGGGAAAACATCGAAGGATTCATCTCATTTCAGCTGACCGGGGCTTTTGTCACAGAAGGCCACTGATGTGACCGTGATAAAGGAGAGGAGTGGTGAGCGTCCTGCTGAAGGATGTGATAACGTCAGACGGCAGACCTTTTCTTTATGGAATTATGAGATGTCTCAAACTTAAGTATCAACGATAGTCACCCCATGTAAAGAATAAACCAATTTATCTATCTATCTATTCGGGGGCCTGGATGTTTCAAGGCCTTCTCAAAAGAATAATGTTGGCCATTGGTTCTAAGATATGTAAGTCAGTTACTTGAAAGAGAAAAGTCCTTATAATTCAGTGCCATAGGGAGTGCGTGAGAGATATCCTTGTTCTGTTTATATGCATCCTTGAAATATTTGTTTTTCAGATCTGACATCTCTTGCATTTCATTATTTCCAAAAATATGGCAGCCATAAAGATTACTTCATTATTTCATTAATACTGAACTAACCCCATCCCCTAAATTCAACCGGCTCGTAAACTAAACTGTATTTCAGAGAATATTCTCCTGGACTGTTCTATATCCTGTAATGCAATAATTTCCCCCGCTACGTTAAGCTACAGAATTACGCGCAATGACTAGAATTGGATAAGGGGACATTATCACAGAAAATATAAAGAATAATAAGCTTCTTATTCATTTAGAATGGTATATAAGACAAGTGATTGGAACACACTTTTGACAATTATCTGACACAGTAGCCAAAGGCAGAATTTGACGACAGATAGGTATGTTCAGGGATGTTTAGTCACATCATTGGAGTGAAGGGTATATCAGAGGACACAGGTACGTCAGGAGACAAAAGGTTTACTAAAAAGTAAAGAGGTATATTAAGGGTCACTCATATCTTACGGGCGTCAGAGAGCAAATTAACAAAGAGTACTGGTAAGGGACACAAATGTTTGTCAAGAGAGACAGATATATTTCAGTGGAAATTAAAATATATCAGGGGACAGATACATGCACAGAAATATGTTATGTCAAGGGAAAGAATGATATACTTGAATATAGTTAGGAAGGTAAGGGAAGACAGAGGTATGTGAGGACATGCAGATATGACACAGAACGCAGAGGTATGTCGGGCGATAAGGAGATATGCCAGGGACACAGAGGCATGTCAGGGAGTGAAGTATGCTAGGAACACAAAGATAGACCATAGGTTAAGTAGGTATGGCCAAGACAGAAGAGTATGTCAAGAAAGAAGTATGACATGGAACACAAATCTATATTAGGTATTAAAGTCAAGACATTCTAGAAACGGAACAGAGGCACAAATAAACATATAAGGAAACAGAAAGAGGTATGTCTGAGAGACATCATGTCATAGGACAGACAGGCATGTCTAGGGACAGAAAGGTATGTCCTAGTATAATGAGGTATGTCAGGGGGCAAAGAGGTATGGCAGGCGACACAGGTATATCAGGGAGGACAATAGGCGTGTCAGGGAGAACCAGGTATGACAGCAGACATTTGTCTGATAAACCGCAGCGGACGTCTGGTGGACGCCATTGTCCTGTGGCACTTTATGCTCTCAAGGGACTCCATCAGTTGACAGAGGGAGAGGGAGGTGGAACTGTCAAGGGACACCACCAGCAGGCTGGCGGAGGACACTGGCAGGATGGCTAAAGACACAGGCAGGCTGGATGAGGTCACTGACAAGGAGGCTGGGAACACTTGCAGGCTGGCTGGGGACTGTGGCGTATGACCCTTTCAAAGCACGACGGTATAAACCAGAAGCCTACCCTCACCCCTGCTCTTAACCATGGCTGGCGAGAGATACTGAGAACGGTGGTGGTATGAGACACTAACATACAACAGATATTATCAGGTCAAAGACAATTGAATATAGAAAGACATAGAAACAAGGATTCAACTGAGGAATGCAAGAGAAAACGAATCCAAACCAACCATGAAGGACGCGACGATGAAACGCTCCCACAAGAGATGGTCGACAGAGCAGTATGATACGGAACATGAAAAATACGTACAGTTATAATTCGTCTATTGACAAAAGCGAGTACAGTCTCGTCGAGGAACTTCTCGTTCCAAGAGAGTCCATCATTTTTCCGCTACTGGAAGTTGCGTAGCCATGAAGCTACCGGAGCCGTTTCAGGATAAGGGTTCGTGGAGTTATATAGTAGTGATGACGAATAACAGGGGACATAACAAGACGAGAACAGTAACAGTGTTCCTGAAATACAAGAACAGTAACTCGAGAAGATTCATAACTGGCATAATGGAGAAATACATACGGTTAACACGGAGGATGAGAGATGATAAATGCCATATAACAATTTGGAGATACAAAAATACTCAGATTAAAAGAATAGTTTTAAAAAGCAAATCATGAAACAAGATGTAATAAAGAGAGAAATGCCATCTGGCTGGACTGCCACGCTGAAGATATAAAAAACATAATGGAGAGGCTAACATTAGAGACAAAAAGATCACCGGCAGCGCAAAAAAATCCGGGCACTCTGGCCGGGAGAATATATTAGGGGGCTGTTGGTCACGAAGCTGAAACGGAGTCTGATAAGGAGACAAGACACGGTGCTCCTCATGGAGCGTTGCCAGTGACAAGGCAAGCACAGTTATGTGGAATTATAGAGCATTTCAGTTTCCATCTTAGTCTTTCGTGCACTTTCCATATACATTTCTCGTAATATGTCTTTCGGAACGAGTTAGTGTATATTAAATTGATATGGTTAAGCCATTTTAATAAAAATTTTTGTCGGCATCATATCCCCCATTGCTATCCTTTTCCATCTCCTCCCCTATCCTATTCTTCCCACTATCAGTCCCTATCCCCCCTCAGGGTCCATGTCGCACTCTGCCCCTTCCAGGCCATTCCGTCGCATCCCGGCGGCGTCGCAGCGGGGGTCCGACAGCGGTCATGTTGCGACTCTGCACGTCCTCAATCACCGCTTATCTCTTGGGGGACTCTCGGCCACGCTCCACCGCTGACGCTGTTCCTACTGCTGCTTCCCACACTCTGAGAGCTTCTGCTGGCCTGTTTTTTCTAACTGTCACTACATGAACCGCTGCATCACCATTTTTACGTCCTAAACGCCGCTTGTTTTGTTGCTCTGTTGCTTCGGTCCTTTAAACTCCACATAGTTATGATGTGGTCAGTAATCTTCGCATTGTTTTGGTTTTTGGTGTGTCCTTGGCCTCAGTATGTGTCACCAGTGACTCTTATCCACACACACACACACACACACACACACACACACACACACACACACACACACACACACACACTTGTTTATTCTAGTCTCTCTTTAATATTACACGAGTAACATTATTTTCGATGTTATTCTCAGCACGCGTGTATTACGCTGTACATCCCACAGACTTCATCATTTCTGCCACCACCACACTTTGCTCTCTGCTCCTGACAGCACTGCCGCAGTCCCTGCCAGTATATCGAGCACTTCGTGGGCCACAAATTTTGGCTCCTACCATCTTAAGAGGACTTTTTTTTTTCACTTACGCTACAAAGACCTTTTTAACTTTTTCAGCAAACGTTTTTGATATAGTGAAAGAAATATGATGACAGTGGACCTTCCTTTGAAGCCTTTACCTATATGACAGTTCGGATAATTATAGTAATTTGGCGTCATAGTAAGTTTGGTCTTCTATGGTCTTGAAGAGAAATCAGTATATTTCCAAATTAAAGATTAAATTTTCTCGTATATGGTAAATCTCTCATACCATCGCTGGAAATACTATCACACAAGGAATATGTGAACACCACGTATACCCTTGCGTCATCATTAAGTGATACACCACACATTTATCTGGTGTAACCTCTGCATCATCTGAGGATATTAGTGTGGTATCATCTAATATAATTACTTTATCATCATTGTTGATATGACTGTATCTTAATCTCATAATACTACCGTGTCATCATCCTCTTGTGATACTCCTGTGTCGCCATCAGATAAAACTGACATCAGGTGGTGATGCCGCTTGAGGCTACAACTTGTGGTCATCAGCAACAACACAAACTCGGGGTGAACTCCGTCTGCCAGACACGGCACACCCGACTCCACCTCTCAAACCCCAACCACTCACGTCTCTTTTTCTTTCCCTCTTTTGCATTTCTTGCACCTTCCCTCCTCGGGACACGGGGGTACGGCCGTGTGCAGAGCCAGGTGCTGGACAGAGGACAAGGAACCAACGTCCCTTAAACATATCCAGTGTGACAACCTGGAAGACCGGAGGAACCTTCTGCTCCCTGTGACAGCTGGACGCTTACTGGAACCATTTGTGGCGTCCTTGGAGATCCTTCTGTTGCTTGCGGAATGTAATAAGGAATCGTGTGACTTCGTGAAGGTATGCGGAGCCTCGTACAATTCTCCAGCCTCTACAAGACTGAACATAAGTTAGAACTCCCTGGTATGGCGGGTTCACAGGTTACCATAAAAAGGGAGAGAATATGCATAGAGGTTAGTGAAGCAGGCCATGTTCTACAGAACTTTCATTGTGGGAGTTGATTTTCTGGGTTGTTTAGCTTAAGAAGTAGTAGAGACATGCTCCTTGTAAGTAAATCTGGCTCATTATAAGTTTGGTAGCGTATATATAACGCAGTATAGCTACTTGCCACCACTGACCAGACAAGCGTATGACTTTCGGGAAAAGAACACGTCCACTGAAGAAAATAGCCCTAAATATTAGGGAGTTGATAAATGATCATAAAAGTCGTGTCTAGGAGTGAAAAGATAATTTGTTTAAATCAATCGAAACAATAATTAGACGAAGCCGTTATTATCCACATATCATATGAAAATCGTTTTGAAAAAGGAAATAGTTCTCAAAAATACTTATTCCTAAGACGATATTCTTCGTGAAAGAATTTTAGGCATGATTGGCGCGTCTCTCGTATAGCCTGGATAATCAGGAAACCTTACCACTCTCTGCTCGAACGACCAAACAATGGCACCAGACTGTGTTTACAAAACGTAAATGTCAGACTTTGGTTTGCACCAGAAAGATACTGGATGATTCGGAAACAAAAGAGACGTCCCATTAGTAATGATATGTAAATATACATGTAATCTTTAACAGAATGAAATACAATGAAATCTACAGACAACCCTATAAAAGAAGACGGTAATTATAATGTATATCTCTCTGGGAAACAGCTGGTGGTACTAAGAGTAGAGGCGTTTGATATTTGACGTAGATATGAGAGCTTGAAGTCTGTTCTTCATACATATCATCCAGTAGGATTTGCAAGTCTTCAGCATCACAGGATTTACTTCCCCTGGACGTTGATGTATTCTTGAAGTAAAGGTAAATGATAAAGATTGCTCATCTTCACGCGAAGAGATGATCTGAGCCTTTCTGGGGGGATGTTAGAGATAGTAGTAAGACAGGGGAAAGACAGTCAGAGCAATCGCTTCATTTACTCTCTTTACCAACACTTACTTCCTCTTTCAACCAATCGCTGAACCAGTCACGTCGCTTCATGCTTCCCACCACCTGATCACACCATCGCTACCTACCTCACCACACCATCAATAACACCTAAGCAGATCTTCAGTACCACCTGAACACATTAGCATTACCACTTGACCACACCAACTGACCACACAGTCACTCTCACCTGAACTTCATCTAACTCCTCATCTCTCTCATCGTTCTAGCACAGATGATTTCCTCACAGACCATCTTGCTCGCCTTTCCCTCACGACTGCTACCTCTCTACGCCTTTCTCTTCCACCTCTTAGTTCCCTGTCCTTTCCCTGAATTCCTCTATTCTACCAATAAATTCCCTTCAACTCCACACCCTCGACCATAAGTTTCATAAGACTTCCCACCACCCTGTACCTCAGGCTGCGTCACTCCTCCCTCTCCTTCAGTGTCCCTAATGAATAACCCTCCTTATGAGTGTTCCTTCCTGTGAGCACCCTTCCCTATGAGCGACCCTCCTTTTCTATCACCTTTAACGACTCCTTCCCCCCTCCCTTACCCAACCGTAAGGGCTCCCTTCATCCTCCCTACACCCTAACGGTGTCCACTCTTTTCTCAAAGTCCCAACCTCTATTAAACCCCAGCTTATAATACCCCCCCCCCCTTCCCACGATGGTTCTCTTTCTCTCTCTCTCTCTCTCACCCTAACATTCCCTAACCTATCTAGACCAGCATGTGTCATTATTTATAGAAAGTAATAAACCAATTGGTAATTAAGTACCTTGGCCTTGCATGATAATTATGGTAAGAGAAATATCCTGGTGCGAAGCTTGCTAATTAACATTGCAATAATTATTGTTAGTCCTGAGTTATAATTATCCCAGATGTTTGTAATAAATTATCTGCAACTATTCATTACCAGCTGCTTGTCTGCTTATCTGCAGGTTATCTTATATATCGTATTATCATCCTGTTGACTTGTCTTAGCCATAAATTACTTTCGTGTGCTTGCTTACATCATAACATGCATATACATACATATATGAACACAGACACAGACCACAGACACAGAAACACATACACACACACACACACACACACACACACACACACACACACACACACACACACAC
The DNA here is from genome assembly GCF_036320965.1 of Panulirus ornatus. Classification (NCBI taxonomy): domain Eukaryota; kingdom Metazoa; phylum Arthropoda; class Malacostraca; order Decapoda; family Palinuridae; genus Panulirus; species Panulirus ornatus. Next base: position 8,824,757 of record NC_092247.1, on the reverse strand, counting down.
ACACACACACACATACACACACACATATATATATATATATATATATATATATATATATATATATATATATATATATATATATATATATATATATATATATATGTATACCTATCAATGAAATCACAGCCAAAAAGCTTCCGTCTGCAAGAACTGTACAAGTTCACCTTTATTCTCTCTGTCTGCAGTAAAGCTCTCTA